>NW_011351702.1:464246-483323 GCF_000735185.1 Notothenia coriiceps | reverse complement strand
GACGAGGTACATTTTGTCACACAATGAGGGAGAAAAAAATATGTACAGCATATATGCATGCGTGACCAAACCATGTGAAAACAGGGAGTTATTCATTAAATATATTACGTTCTCAGATTCATAGTGCCTGCAGGTCTTACCCAGTGGTTGACAAAGTTCCTGAAGAGCACAGCAGGGGCGAAGGACCTGGCAGGGTTCATCCCAGCACCGGTGTAGTACATCTACAACACAAGTCACTTGTTGCTGCATCTGTGTTTTAAAATACTTCATTGTTATTTGATATTTATGTTTCCATGCGTCTCACCCCCATCAGATGTCCAATGGTGACGGAGAAGCCGATGGATAGGGCAGCAGATCCCATGCGTCCGTTTCTCCTCTCATCGGTCACGGCGAAGATGCACACCACGAGCTGCATGGTGAGGAAAACCTCCACAGTGGTGCCCATTCCCAGACTGATGCCCGGCTGCAGCTGGAGATACAACAGGTGGATGAAAATATTATTACATAAGTCAATGACATCTCAGAGTTTCAGAGCTGTATTGGAAATAATAAATAAATACTACTGAATTTGTATTTTATTTACAATGAGCTACTGGAACACATTTTTCGGTAGTTCTTTATATTTTAGACCATGGCTTAAAAAGGTTTGTTTGACTGATAAGATACCTCACTGATGATAACATCCTTAACTTTAAAATGTATGCCATGCAATGCATAGTTGAAATCAGCCTACCCAGAGATCATTGCTGGACTTGATTTCTGAAACATCTCTGTTGGTTTCTTACCGTGTTCATTGCCATGTTTCCTCTCATGTTTCCGGGTGTGACACCGTACAGCACGGCGGCCCCAGCTACAGCACCCAGGCACTGGGCGGCTATGTAGAAAATGGCGCGGAAAAGAGACAACTGTGAGCCAATCAGGTAGGCGAAGGTGACAGCAGGGTTAATGTGGCCGCCGCTGATGTGGCCGATGGACTGGATGAGGGTGGCAGCTGCCAGCCCAAAGCACAGGGCCACATGCAGGACGTGATGAGGCCCGGTGGTCCAGCGCAGGGCGGCACCCATGCCGAAAAACACGAAAAACATGGTCCCGAAGAACTCGGCGAAGACCGCCCGCCAAAAATTAATTGACCTGAACTCCCACATGGTGACCGCTCAGCAGAGGCTCTCCACCAGATGAAGGTTCTTTAAAAAATAAATCTAGAAAAGGTAAATCTGTACCTTTTAAGTCTTCGGCAAGCGCCAAAAATAACAAAAAAGGATCTCCCTTTTTTTGTAGTCTGACCAAAAACACTCAGAACGTCAACAGACGAATCCACTCAAAGGATCTTTACCAAACCGTGAACCGGGTTGGTAAAGTCAACTCAGCTGCGTTTGCCACCTCTGTCCACTTGTCGCAAAGACATAGGTGTGAGATGATGTGGAAGTGTGGGTGGAGGTCTCAGGTGGAATGAGTTGTCAAGAGACAGTGGGCATCAATGCTAAAGGGGGTTTTCTAAAGTAGAGACGGGGATAGACAGTGTCCGGTGGACCTTTTAGCCTCTCTGACGGAGTGGAGAGGGCCAGACAGGGGCTTTATAATACCCCCCCAGGGGCCCCAGGTGACGCCATAATCCCCCTGTACGGCCAAGGGCGGGGGGCTGCAGTGCTGGACATCCTAAATCAAACAAACTTAACCCCTATGTTGCCCCCCTATAACAGAGCAAGGCCAAAAGAGAGGTAACCCAGAAAAAGACACAGATACAACGAGATGAGTGGAAATCAATAAAAAACATCTAGTGGGAGGTGAGAGTTTTAAGATAAAGGGACAACTCTGAGTATTTGTATCTTAAATTCAGCGTGAAACTTTGAGAGGGGGTCAGCTAGAGCCAAGAAAATAATGTTTTCTTGGGGCGTATGTCATCTGTTGACATATCATAACTGTCATTTTCAGTGGTCACAAATGCTGATAGACATGGACAGACAACACAAACATGCGTGCACAAAGACACACACATGCACACACACACATAGACATATACACAAGTGCACATAATAGTTGGGGCCCCGGACGGAAGTGCCCAAAGCGCTGAACTGACCCATACACTGAAACGCCTGACCCTGTGAAACCTTTGTCTTGTGTGCTACGTATGGATGGAAGAAGACGAAAATACATATTAAAACAGAGCAATAGCTAAATAAGTATTGTCTTAAATATGCAAAGTGATAATGTTTATTGCCTCTTTTTATTGTTCTGGAGAAAATGACACCACTAAGCACTGCCGATGATAACAGGTTGTCTTTACGAGGCAGCAGTCTGAGCAGAGGCCTGTGGTTATGCACTCTTAGACGTGAACTTGAGTTTGCCTCAGAGCTGTCACCGCTCTACAGCTAATAGCAGTGTTGTGGAGACAGCAGAAGGTGATGATAACGTGGAAAAAACACAAATCAACAAACAAAAAGCAACAAAACAACAATTATTGTCACAACACTGCTTGTGATTGTGTCTTCTGGTGTGACCGAGGCTTCTAGGAGGTGCTCGGCAGTGGGGTTCATTATGTGACCGTGTGTGTTTGTATATCTGTGTGTATGTGTGTGTTTGTATATGTCTGTGTGTGTTTATGTCTGTGTGTGTTTGTATATCTGTGTGTGTGTGTTTGTATATGTCTGTGTGTGTTTGTATATTTGTGTGTGTGTGTGTTGCAGGATGAGTAAAAGGGAGTGTGGGTGGGCCGGCGGGTCGCAGCACTGGGGCATCGCGCTGACCAGTCAAGAGCCATCACTGTTGGGGGGGAGCGAGGAGGAAGGGGGGGGGCGATGAATGCACAATGCTGAGCTTGCCTTTTTGACTCCCTTTTATACATGTTAGAAAGAACACACACAAAGCAAAATGCTGGCGGCACTGTGGCAGTTATAGCCATTGTGCACATTGTGTGTGTGTGTGTGTGTGTGTGTGTGTGTGTGTGTGTGTGTGTGTGTGTGTGTGTGTGTGTGTGTGTGTGTGTGTGTGTGTGTTTAAGTGAAACTGATTGCTAACTTGTTTTTATTTATATATATTCTGGCTATACATCAAATAAAATATATACTCTTAATCATATTATTTTTTAAGGTTAAGTTCATCCAGTTTACATACTTGACATATTTGCTCAATAACCACTGGTAAATATTGCTAAAACTCAGACAAAGTAAACCATCTTCCTGTGCATGGCTAACACAGTTTGCTTTGTAATGTGGGCTAACTGACCCATTCAATTACATGCAAAACATATTTTAATACAAACAGCTGAGACCACAAAACACACCCATACGTGTAAAGGTTTCATAAAAGCAAAAGGTATTATTTCTCTCTCACACACACACTTACACACACAAAAACACACACACTTCAGATTACAAAGCTTATTTCCACTGAAGGTGTCCTTTCTTTGGAGCCATTACAGAGGTATGAAGACCCATTAAATTGTGAATAGAACGCCTTATACGTTATAACAGACACCAACATGACAGACATTTTGGAGAATCATTGAACCCACAATGCAGTGCAAGGACCTCTTTAGCATTTCAAAGCATTCACAGCTGCGGGATGAAACTAAAAATTGCAAACATAAGAGTGTTTTTCTGCTGGGTTTTAATGAGTCTCCATTATATATTTTAATGATGTGCAAATTTGAAAGTAACAATATTGAATTTCACAATATTGCCTGCATCTCTACATGCAGCAATGACAGCCAACCAGGACCTCCAGAGGACGCATTCAGCCCCTTTAAATGCAGCTTTGTCTCAAAACAAAAGCAGCAGGGAAAGATGAGTTTTATCCAGAAAGTGTCGCCTGCAGAATATACCGGTAATGCTTCAGGCGAGACATTGAAAGGATAGCACTCTATAATGTGTCAGGTGAACTCAGTGACGGTTTCAAATCATCCTTCCCTTTGTTGCCCTTCTTATTACCACCTAAACAACATAGAATGTTTAAACTTACCGACAGCACAGTTAAAACATACAAAATAAAAACGATACCTGCAGGGACATGATGCTTTGCAAAAATACTAACTTAAAATCGTGCCAAATAATTTACATTTAACTTCATGATCAATAAAATATACCAGCCAAATATTCTCTAGGGTTTATGGTACTTAGTTTACCATAACCATTAGCTATTGTTTATTTGTTTGTTCTTATTTTTTCACTAAATAATTTGCAGAATGTATTACTCTTCTCTACTTGTGTCTATTATTATACCACACATTATCATCATCCCTAAAAATCTAAAAGTGGCCGTAATTCAGCAGAACGGCACATTTTACGTCCTGTTATTTCCGTTGATAACATGATACTGCATGTTTGACAACGTTTCCAGGTTCTGATCCCTTTGGTGAAGTATTTTTATGTTGTGCTACCTTCTAATCTACTATTTTGTAAATGTAATCCGTACTTTTTTACTCAACAACATTTGCCCTGACCTCCTAGCCACTTTTTTTCTACAGTCAACTCGTAAAATATGGCTGTTTCTGAGTAATATTGTTTTGTCAAAATATTGGCTTCATCTCTTTATAGCAATGTCTAAGGCAGAGCCTGCGATGCTTAAAATATCGAAGAAATAGCTTTTTTCACCAGATGCAAATCAGTTTTTGGAAATTACATTGATGTAAATCAATCAGTAATGTCTCACTCAATATTCACCTGTTCTGGTTATAGATATATTTACATTTAAGGATTCCAGTTTCTAAAATGTATTATGTAAATGTAAACTAAATATCAGTGATAACCCAACAGAACCTAAGGATTTGGAAATAACGATGGACATTTTTAGAATAAAATATGAATTGATTAACATGATAATGCATTTCGGGGTGTAATGTTTTTTCACATGAACTGTTTGAAAGAAAGCCGGAGATCAACAAAAGTCAATGTTAAAATTAAAAGACAATTGAATTTGCTCTTGAGCTGTTAACACTTTCATTCAAGTAATATGTTTACTATTTCTTCATTTCATTCATAAAGTGCTTTAAAACGTTTTAACTGGAATATTAAATGATTGTCCCAACACTAACTTCATCTGTAGATATAGTTTTGGTTATTGTTTAAATAAAAGCCTGATGTTCTGAAGACCTGCACACTATGCATCTTTACAAAATCGTTTGTGTGTGTGTGTGTGTGTGTGTGGGGGGGGAGAGGGGTGTGGGTGTGTGGGTGTGTAGGGGTATGTATGTATGTGTTTCTTCATGCTTGTGTCCTCAGTTGTTGGCCTGTTTGGCTCTGATGGCGTTCTGTGTGACTGTGGACAGAGACGATCCCGTGATGCTGGCCGCCTCAACAATCTCGATGTCCTTACAGGTCAGACATGCCATAAACTTCTGGCGAGAGGCGCTGCGTGCAAAGAAGAACTCATGGGACACTCCTGCCAGTATGGAGCCCATCACCGGGCCAAGCCAATAAACCTGCAGGTGGGCAAAACAGAAAAAATATATATATTATAATAGGATTTCTACAGACACGGGGGAAAGTCCACTTTTATCTTGAACATGAATAAATGAGCATATCAGCTGAGTAATTTTTCTACTTATCAAGTGTTTATATACAGGCTGCCTTTTTATTTTAAATACAACAATCTTGCATCCAAAAATGCTGAATTATTAGCAGCTTCGTGTTATGAAAGTATCAAAAATATAATCTATTTTTATGGCATACTGTACTAAGATTTTTTTTACATGCATACAAGCATGTCGATTCTGAAGCTCTCTCTCACCCAGTGGTTTTCCCATTTACCCGTGATGATGGCTGGACCCAGAGAGCGTGCAGGGTTCATACTGGCACCGGAGAAGCGCCCCTGACAGCAAAACAGCACAAATGAAGTCAAGAGTTATTTAAGTGCATCTCAAGGAAACTACAGAGGTCTGACAAAAGGTAGCTTCTGTTAGACAATTGTGTTTAGTATTCATGTAATTTCACAATATGAAACAACATTAAAAATTATATATTGTAAAGATCAATAAGATTGTTAATCAACATTTCAAGTAAAAACTGTTCGAATAAAAGAGTTTCTCTTTCTTTAATGAAAGTGGTTAAGTCCAGATAACCTATAATGTTTTGCTGTTATTCATTACAAAGTAAGAACGTACTGTTAACTTGTGTTTTGTGGAACAATTTCTTAATTTATAAACATTTTGAATAGAGTTAATGTATTGCTAATTATTCTGCTTTAAGCTTTTCTTACCGCTATTAGCACTCCAGCAGTGTGGGCTAATCCTATGGCGAGGTTTCCTGGTTCTGTGCTTTCCCTCCGTCGCTGATCCTCCACTGAGAAAACGGTGAAAACCATCTGGAAGGTGCACAACACCTCCATGCCCAGAGCCTGGGCTGCATTCAGCTCTATGGGAACCTGAGGGAGGTCAAACAGGAAGGGAAGAATGAAAAGTCAGGAATATTCGGAAAATATGTAATTTCTGAAATTCTTTAAAAGGTAGGCAATTTATAATCTGTGGACTGACCCTGTTGACGAAGATGTCTGCAGTGGATTTGACTGGCAGGGCCAGGTAGAGGGCCCCGGCTCCTAAAGTGGCCCCCAAACACTGTACAGCGATATAAACAACGGCCCTGAGAACATCCAGCCTACGAGTGGCCAACAGAGCCAGAGTCACTGCAGGGTTCACCTGATCAGAGAAAACAAACACTTATAAACCAACAGCAGCCAGGGGTGGAAAGTAAATTTACTCAGGTACTTTATGATGCTTTTTACATCAATTGAACTAGATTTTCAGAGGGAAAATATTGTACTTTTAGATGTACTTTTATACATTTTTACACAAGGATAAGACGACATATTACAAGATTGTAAAATACAGAATAAAAGGTGTTTCTAGTTGTGGCCCCTGAGTGCTCCCACCATAAACTGATTTCCCCTCGAACTTCTCAGATGGTTTCATTAAACCACAATTTCAATCTCAAAGAAGTGAAAGTGTCCACATTGTTGTTGTTTTTTCACGCAAAGAATAAAGAAAAAAAACAAGAATATGACAGATTAATGTTGCAGAACTTTGTTTGAATGTAATTCTTGCTGCAATTTATCTTGTGACCCTTCGGGGCGGCCCAACCACTAGACTGGTATACAAAATGTGAAATGCTACAACATTAACAAACTTATATCGTCATACATGGTAGGTCTCTAACATGAGTCGTAATGAGCGCTTGTTTTCAAGATAATGTTGCTGTACTAAATTGTTGTTGATATTAAAGTATTCAGTGGTGTTGGTGCTTTAACTTGAGTAAAGGATCTGAGTTAAACTGCTATGTCACCTACAGCAGAGAAAATCTACCAGAGGAAGAAAAACACAATTTTAAAATGTTTGAGACGTTCACCTGTGCCCCGCTTATTTCTCCAAAACAGTGTATCAGCGCAATAATTGACACCCCTACTGCCACTGCTGGGTACAGGGGTCCCGTGGAGGCCTCTCCCGGGCCCGGCACAGAGGCCCCCAGCACAGCGCTCACTAGGATCATGGTGCCGAGCAGCTCAGCAAGGATGGCGCACCAGAATTGCCGACTGCGTAGCTCCATGGAGAAAGGAGACATAAACAAAGGTGGCCTATATTTAGATCACCAAATGTATTTTTTTAAACTCTGACCAGAGTTTATGATAAAAAACTAATCGAAATATCACAAATTTGTTTGAATCTACTTTATAAGACAGACCTTCTACTGCTATAAAAGTTAAAGAAATGTCAAAGTGTATAAAAAGAAAATTAAGAGAATCATAAACATTCCTTATACTATCATTATATCTAACAAAATAAGTCAACTCCTTGTCAGTATTTCAACTCCGGTACAAGTCGTCTACAAAAATGGTTTGAAATGCGTCACATTTACCGAAATATAACACATCCTAACATTCTGGCCTATAAAAAAGTCCTGGGAAAATTGAAAGTGCATTGAAATGGGAATACATAAAGGACTGCAACTAATTGGTTAAAGGAAAAAAAAATTGCGTATACAGTAGCTGCGTATTTGATTCAGGCTTCTGCCAAATCAAGGAGTATTTTGCAACACAGACAAGTATATAAAATGCTTACCTCACGCCACGTCATTTCAAACCCAAAAAGTATGTATTTTTCTGTGTATGTCCGTCTGTTTGTGTGCTCGTCCTTCTGCCTGTGTGTAGCTGTCAGGGTCTGAGGGCTTCAGGGTCTAAATCCCTCATTAACGTGTAGAGTCTGAGAGGTCCTTTGAAGAGGGTAGCCTCCCCTCTCTCTCAGTCTCTCTCTCCTCACCCTCTCCTTACCCCACACCAATCAAGTCTTCCTGTGCACACACACAAGGTTGGATGTATATAACACCCTAACTCTCCCAAAGCACCCCATTCTGCTGACCTTGAGCAATTTATACATCTTCCAAAGACCTGAAGTGTGATGTCCTTTAACCCTCCTTTTTCATCTCTGTCCACTTAATACCTGTGATGTACTGCTCCGGTCACCATGGGGATAAACTCTTTCATGATGCTGTTGCCATAGAGACTTATTATGATGCTGCATCAGTGCATGCTTTTAATTTCACTCTTTGATATCAGACAAATGCGCACCTTGTGAAGACGTTTGGTTTTACACACAGAATTCCCCTGTTTGAGTTCAAACTGATCACAGGCACCTCTGTGATGTGGGCAAGCAACAAGTCGCAGCTGCTTTTTAACATCTGGATATCGTTGTTTTAATTGCAGTATTTTTACACCAATTAATTTAATTTATTATTTATTTTGTTGAGCACCATATACTGAGTATTAAAATAACTGGCAACAGGAACTTCCACACACAACCTTCATGTAGTCATCAGAGCACAACAGTTTTAAACAATGTTGTTGTACATGAACAAAATAATCGTCAAACATCATTTAAACCCTAAGAGATTTAGAGTTTTCATAAGGGTTTTCCATAATTAAAAGGAGAGAGATTTATCCCCAACCCACTTGATCATAATAGCAATAAAAGCCAACATAGTAATAACTTTAAATAAAAGTTTTGTGTAGAATAGTTAAAACCTACAACTTACTGACTGGTTTTTCTGACCATAATCTTGTTATTTTTGCCAGGAAACTCACAAAAAAAGGTTCATGGCCAAACCTAAAACCCCTGCCTTCGGTTCTCGCTATATCCCCAAAAAACCTGCAACAGCGTTTTATGGAGGCAGTGAAAATGATTGATTGGGGGGGACACTCTCTCCTCTGAAGACATTGGTGAAAACAGTAATCCGTTTATATCTAAAATTAATGATGCAATGTCTTCCTTTTTTTTTTTCAAGAAGAGGGAACCTTAGGGATAGGAAGGAACATCATCTTCCCTGGCTGAATCTACAATAGGAATCTCATGAAATCTAGAGACCAACTATTTTGACGATGGAGAGCTCGTCTGAGGACGACCTAGAGAGAGAGAACTATTAAAGCCATGAAATCCGGACTATCCACTGATAGACAGAAATTCACTCATGCTCGTAACAAGGTAACCCAAACAATAAGACAGGCCAAAGCAAACTTTTTCATCAATATAATTGAAGGTGCGAAAGGTAACAGTAAAAACGTTTGGCAAATCCTAAATAAACTATTAGGTAAACAAACCAAACAGGAAAATAATGTACTAGAATTAATAATCAATGATTCCCTGATAAAAGACCCTGCCGTGTTGGCCAGCTCACTCAATGAGTATTTCTTAAATAATGCTTTGGACATTGCAAAGCTCTTCCCGCCATCTGAGGTCTCACCTAGCCCGACTGTGGATACACACCCCGTTTTTGACCTGGAGGAAATCACAGAGGTGTCACATCCTGGCCCTGGCTGATCGCCTCACTCCCTCACCTGTGTGTTTTTCTTCCCTGTTAATCACCTGCCTGGCCTCAATGAGCCTCGGCTCATTACTCCTCTCCTGTGTCTGTGCTGTTGTCTTGATCAGTGCCAGTTCGTCTTGTCTGTCTAGCAGGAAGTGCTCCAAGATACTTTCCTAACGTAAGCTATAGTTCCAGCTGTTTAGTGTTTGTACCAACTTAGTTGGTTGTTTTTTGTTGCTGCATTAGTATTTTTCCACCAACTTAGTTGGTTGTTTTTTGTTGCTTCCAGTCTGTACATTTTTTTATCTTTGCATTTATATTTTGCCTTTTGGATTAAACGCTTGACTAAAGACCTTTTTTGCCTGGTTGTGCTCTTGAGTCCTATTTTAGCTCATGCCCGTACTTGTGTTTGATAAGAGGTTGAGGTAAAAAATATAATCTTAGGGTTAAGAGGTTCTAAGGCTAGGGATCCGTATGATTTAGACACCAACTTTATAAAGACACATATCGACGGTCTAATAAAATCAATTAGTATGCTAGTAAATCAATCTATCAGCACGAGGGAAGTTCCATCATCCTGGAAGGTGGCCACGGTGACACCGATTTTTAAATCTGGAGATAAGGCATTGATGTCCAATTACAGACCAATCAGCATCCTCCCCTGTGTCTCAGAGAAAGCTGAGAAATGGGTGTCAAAACTAATCACCAAACATTTAGGCAAAGGTTTCGCTCCACTCCACCCAATGCAGTTTGGTTTCCGTGCTCACCAATCCACTGAGACAGCTAACTGTGTCTTTGTGGAAAAGGTTAAATGTATGTTGGACACGAGCCCATATGTAGCTGCTGTCTTCCTTGATCTCAGGAAGGCATTTGACACTGTTGACCACCAAGTGCTTCTTACAAAGCTGACTTATTTCAATTTTTCGGCAGATTCATTACATTGGTTTGAGTCTTACTTATCGAACAGAAAACAGTGTGTTTTGGTCAACGGTGCCAAATCCCCCTACCTTGTCAACCCTGTTGGGGTTCCACAAGGTTCCATTCTTGGACCATTACTGTTTTCTCTGTACATTAATGACTTGCCTAATGTGTGTCCTGAGTTGAATGTTCAAATGTATGGCGATGATGTGGTCATCTTCGTACACGGGAAAAACACTGAAATTATCTCATCCTGTCTCTCTAATGCATTGGACAAGGTTCAACCCTGGCTGAACAACATTTGTTTACAGTTAAATGTAAAAAAGACAGTATGCATGATGTTCAGTAAACGACCAGTCAAAATCGAAGGATCCAACGTGTTTTTAAACGGAGCAGAGATAGAACTAGTCTCCCAGTTCAAGTATCTTGGAGACATATTGGACTCGAACTTGACTTTTAAGAAACAGATTAAAGTATCCAATGCTATTAAATTCAACTTTCAAAATGTTAAACAAATCAGACCCTTCTTAACTGTCAATGCTGCAAACATGATTCTATCCCACATTGAATACTGTTTTACAAACTGGTCGTTTGCTTGTGCCACAAACCTTAAAGGTCTTAAAGGTCCCATGTCATGCTTTTCTGGTTACTACCCGTCCCCTTGTGTGTTATGAAGGTTTTTGGGCATGTAAACGGTCTGCAGAATAAAAAANCCCCCCCGATGGTGGGCTGTGAAACTGTTGGTGCTCTCACCGTTCCAGGCACACTCTCTCCATTAAGACTGTCTGGAGGTTCTTCCAGCTATGTGTACTCATGTATAGGTATATATGTATAGATTTTGGCTATTTGTCTGTTATCGGTTTCTCTACCGGCCTAACATTTCCCAGGCCCACAGCTGAACTCTCTTAAACTTGTATCCATTCCCCCCCGCACTGAGTGAGAATATGTCTCTCGCTTGTCTTCATCTTCACTTCAGCACATCATCACCTGTTTGCATTCTCCTGTCACGTCCTTTTACAAGCCCCATGTCGTAGCGAGGCCTTTGGTCAGGCCCAGTTTGTGCAGTGGTGACGGTCTCAGGCCCCAGGCGTTTTGGCCCTCAGGCTCTTCTCAGGGTCAGGGACTGCTCACACTATTGCAGCCGACCTGCTAAGCACCGCTCGACGACAAAATGGATCAAAACTCTTCACTGAGCTCGGGCCATTTATTACCTGTTCAATGGAAATGTAATGTAACGTGGTTTTATGCCTAGAAGTTTTTGCTCAATATATTTTTATTATATATTCTATATATAAATATATATACAGATTACAATAGCTGGGATTATTTAATAGCAATAGCGTGTAGTGAATGTGTACAGATTACCTTATAGAGATGTCTAGATGATTTCTGAAAAAGGCCAGTTAAACTAAAAGGAATCTGTTAATGGACTGTCACAAGTAGACGTTGTATAACCTCCACTTAAAGTCTTGCACGCCCCACATTCACACGTTTCACAACACACACTATATCATGTACACAATTTCACACACATACCCACTTTCTGCTGCTGTGTGAAAGACACTGGTTTCTAAAACGGGGATTTTTATTAGTGTTGGTTAGTCATTCTATGCTTATATTTCACTGTCCCTCTTGTTAAAAGTAATTTATCACAAGATGTGTTTGAAAGACTATACATCTAAATTATGAGATTTTGTTCTTTTAGAGTATGAAACTGAACAGGTTGGTGTTTGCAGCTTCAAACCCATATTTGAGCAGCTGATCCATGTTCAACATTTTCTTCTGTTTGTCTGTATTTAATCTGATCGGTTTGATCTGTGCAAGGATGAAATCCTCTAGATCTTAAAATGCAAATGACTGGGTACATTCCTGCTTGTTTTTGTTTTTTTAAATCTTGCATTCATTTTTATTTGTTTTTATTTCTTGCTGTACAAGGGCCCAATATGTACGATGTTGTGCGGCATGGATCGTGTGCTATGAAGGCGACAGGACGACTCCACAGTCTGGGTTTTATTTAAATTTGTTTCATACACTGAGTTTAAATCCATTGATAGGAAAATTCAACTTTTAACGTTCCTTATTACTTAAAGGGACAGATGTTTTTAAAAAAAAAAAAAAAAAAAAAAGACTCGAAGACCAAATGTGGTGTCAAGTGAATTTTTAATAATGTACAGTTTTGGTGACTTTAAATTTGTTCCTTTATATTTTTAGGACCAATTCATCATTTTTAAGAGGAGGTATTACAAGACTCTGTTGTATTAAGGTGATGTAACACGTGTGCATCTGTAGAATGTACTGTGAGTTGAATAAAAACCACATCTAGTAGAGAGTATTTTTCTCTTTGGCCTTATATCTGTATCTTTTTCTCTGCATTCTCCATGTGTCTCTTTAATTTAGCTTTTCTTCAGTCAGTAAAACATGCAGGTTAGGAAGTATTGCAACTCTAAATTGCTCATTAGTTGGTCTTTGGTTACCAAAACAGAAAATATGACTGCCATTTTGATTCACTTTATATTTTGAGTGATTAGGATACTATTCAGTCATACGTCGGTTCAATAATAAAGATGTGACGTAACAAATAAAGCTTTTTTACTCTATATTAAAGCAGACCTATCATGCTATGAATAATATATTGTAGGGCCATACCTATATAAGGTATAATTATACGTTTTTTGTTTTTCAAAAATACCAAACCGATCATGCATTTTAGCCATGCCTCATTTTGCTCTATTTTCCTCTCCTCCACCCTGTCTTTGCATAGGCTGCAGCTGACCACGCCCCCCTGCAAAGGAGGGGGCCGAGTTACGAGCGTCATGTTACCATGCTGTTACCATGCCACGGCAACCTCTCATCCCCCTGATTGGTGGAGAGTTGGCAATATAGGCGGAGCTCCTCGTCACTGACGTCAGACTATTTTCAAATCTGTATCAGATCCGTTGTAGCCCCGTTTTTAGAGATTTTGGGCATGGAGGAAAAGAGAGAGGGTTGTGTTTTCTGACACTTGGTGAGTTCCCTGACACACCGGGGACACATATTCATGTATAAAAGACGTACAAAGGTGCATTTTGCATGATAGGTCCCCTTTAAAGTAAAAACGTTCTTCAACGTTTGTTTTCTCTATTTTCTCTATATTTAGTAGAATTTGAGTCTTGATTCTCATTACATCTTGAGGGTTTCTATTTAAATGTAGTCATTTTTGGGTGCTGGTTTGCTGTCCTTATTTGACTTGCATACTTAATATGCATTTTTTACTCACTGATATAAAAATAAAGTTTCCATATTATTATTTTTTCACATTTTATACTTAGTCATTTTAAACATCATACTATTACCTTTTTTTCGACATTTATACTTTTTTCTTTTTAGAACATACTTTGACATAGTATGAATTTTTAACTTTTAAATGTTTCCATGTGACTTTACAATACCATTACTTTTCTTTTTGACATACTACGATTTTTTCCAACATTCTATACTAAGACTTTTTACGACATACTATGCTTACTATTCAACAGACAATACGAACTGGCAATAACAAGGGAACAGCACAGACTATACCCAGGGGTGGAGGGATGATTAGGGACAGGAGAAACCAGCCAGGGCAAAGCAGGTAATCATCAGGGAGGGAAACACACTAGGTGGAAGAAAGGCAATACAGGGTCAAAAGGGTGACAAGCATGTCTAAAAAGAGATTTACATTAGCCTGTCAAAAAAAGTGATATTATAGTATGTTCAATGTACGTCATGGTAAAGTATATGTCGTAAAAACTCCTAATATGTTGAAAAAAGTCAAATGGAAACATTTAAATACAGCAGGAAAAAAATTAATACCATAGTTCAAATAAAGGAATAGTATAGTACAGGGGTCTGCAACCTTTTTGACCAAAAGAGCCATTTTGCTCCTTTTTCCCCCAATTTTTTTTGTCTGGAGCCGCAAAACATATTTCATAGCTTGATAGCTAATAAAGTTGTATTTATTGTTATATCAGACAAAAACTACATTTTTTTTGCATTTATTAGGCTATTTATTACATTATATACAACTGTTAACCTCTAATAAGAAACAAATAACTCCTATAAGGAGAATTACAAATAATACACAGGCCTACTTTAAAAGAAATTAAACACAGCACTTGGGGAGTCCTCTGAACATTTGAAGGAAAAAAAGATATTATTAAAATGGGCCCACTTTGAAATAAATAAAACATATATCTGCACCCTAAAAAGAGTTAAAGGTAGGGTAGGTAAGAATGGAGAAACCAGCTCGAGTGCGCTAGAATTTGAAAATACACAACCGGAAAAAATAGGCCTCTTCCTTCAGACTTTCTTACAGAGTCCCTCCTCCAACACATACGAACGCGCATCATCAATGAGGCCACGAGATAAGTTTGTGCACAGATGGAACAGAGATGGAAGGCTGACAGGCAGGTAGGCCATCCAGTTATTTTAGCCGGGTCGGCTAAAATGATTGGTCGTGCTTTTTACAGCGCTACGACTTCCAGAGATTAATTTTTGTATGTATTTATTGTCAAAGCATTTAATATATTCATTGCTATCGGGACGTTAAGAGCATTCCATGGAATATAACAAAAAGCGTTTTCTGAAATAAATTACATACCCCATTGAATTATGACTGAAGATCGTCAGCTGTCTTCCTCTCCCGTGTTGTTCCTCGATACGTAAAAGTCTAGATCCAACTGCGCCAGCAGCATCCAACGTGGCCTCAATAAATCGCTCACCATTGCATTCTGGCCTATGGTCTTGCAGTAACTCGCTTGATGGCCAGTAATCTAATCCATAATGTTACAGAGAATATAAACGTCATGCCCATCTAACAGTGTCACTCAATCCGGCTGGAGTCTCTTTGGATTTCTAGCCATTTCTGGGGTGACATACGACCCAGATGTGAAGACGTATAAGCTTTTCAGTAAAGGAGAAGAACTGCTCTCTTCTGGACAGCTTTGCGAACTGATCTAACTAAAACTAGATTAGACAGTGAGATTGCAATGACAAAAAAGCATATTTAGCTTGCTCCTCTGATTCTAGCTCTGCGACCCCTGAGGCATTAACCGTCATGACAGCAAGCACCATGCATATGCTGGCCTAGCAAGGCTTGTTTTTTGTATTACCCCAAGACCCATACTGTTCCCAATATGTGGAATTATTTTCTTCAGTAAGCCCTGCTGCATCAGCCTCTCTGCTGAGTCAAAATGAGAAAACTCTCCTGGATACGCACCATTGAAGTAGTACCTGACTACAAGAGAAATCTGTTCTTTTTTTTTTTTCACGACTTTGCGTTTCATCTGCCCATCGCAATGCTAAAGACTCACTGGTTTTTGTTTCACTCCTCTGTTATCTTCCAATCGAACATGTCTGCCAAACAACCCAGAACTTCATTCTGAATGGTTTGCTTGTGTACTTTGCAGTTCACTGAATGGGAAGTCCAACCTTCTTTTTAACAGCTTTGTCATGTAGGGCAATTGTCCTCTAGAGATGGTCATGCGAAGTCTCTTTTTATCTGACTGCAGACTCTTGTCCTCTTTGAAGCAATGTTTTGGTCGCAGTAAGTAGNAGCGTCCAGTGTGTTTTTTGTGGATGAATTCCCCTAAGGGAGGGGGGGCCAGTCCATGTAAACATTTATTAAAAAAGCACATACTTTAAGTCTTTTAAAAGTATGTGCTTTTTTAATAAATGTTTACATGGACTGGCCCCCCCTCCCTTAGGGGAATTCATCCACAAAAAACACACTGGACGCTGCACTAGGTCAGAAATCAGAGGAGACTGTGAAGTCCACTGCAGACGGACCGCTTTTGGACAAAATGT
The DNA here is from genome assembly GCF_000735185.1 of Notothenia coriiceps. NCBI lineage: Eukaryota > Metazoa > Chordata > Actinopteri > Perciformes > Nototheniidae > Notothenia > Notothenia coriiceps. The sequence goes on along the minus strand of NW_011351702.1, from coordinate 466,800 downwards.
CCTCTCCATTAAAGGCAGCTCATTCTGGAATAGCCTCCCAACTGAGACACGGGATTGTCCCACTCTCAATAGTTTTAAAGGTCAACTCAAAGAATGGATGAGAAACAAACAGACGTGCAATCACCGCTAAATGCACTTTAACACAGGGGAATCTCCTCTTGCACTTTATGTATCTCTTGTATCTTCTCTTGCGCTTTATATGTCGTTGCTGCTATATTGTATTACCATGTGGTAAATACTTCTGTATGCTGCTCTTGCTCTTTTTGCACATCATGTATTTTGTTTTTTCTATGTTTGTAAAATTTCATTTTCTTAAATGTTTTATGTGAGGGACTGCGGATGGAAATTAGCTAAATCTGGCACTATTACGCTTGATACATTTTAATGTTTTAAGTGTTTAAGTGCATTGTCCCCGCCAAATAAACGATTAAATAAATAAATAAAGAATCCAGAAAACTTCCAAGTTGTCATAAAGTGGGCTGGGGAGCAGATGAGGCCCTATAGTGGTTACTTTTTATCAAATTGCTGAGAATGATCAAACAAATATTCACTCCTTAAGACCAGGTACTTTAGCTTCAGTAAGTATTTTCCACTTGAGACAATTTGGACAAGCTCCTGTTGCACATTTATTTATATAGAGATATGTTGACATTGTGTACAATAATACAATACTGCAGCAGAATAGGAGCCGGTGACATGATGTGGAGATGCTTGGAGATTGATCTGATTCCTCTGACCTTACGGGCATCAGGGACCCTCACTCTGTCAGACAGAGTCCAGAATGAACTGGTTGGTTGTGGGGGGGGGGGTGCCCCATTATGCCGTGGATTACCCCCTCCTTTCCACGGCAACTGTTAAACTGTTATCCCCCCTTTTGTGGGGCTAAGCCCGACTGTGTAGAGTGGGGCGGGGGTCGGGGGTGGGATGGGCACACTGGAACCCGCTGGCGAGGGGAGTTTTCAGCCCCCACCGCCCAGAGTGCTGACACTGACATAATTTCACACACACACACACACACACACACACACACACAAAGTGCCAGCTCAGGGATTTGAATGAGCGATAGAGGGCAATGAGAGGGAGAGAAGAATTTAAACACACTATATATGTTTTCTATATCTATCTTTTTATCCTTGTACATTTGTTTTGATATACTATGTACATGTAAGTGTTAAAATAAAGTGTGTGAATGTGTTGTTCCTGAGTCTCTGCCCTGTATAGCAGCTGGGGGTGATGGCAGGAGGTTCCCAGCAGCATGTGCCTCAGACAGGACCCTCCACGGAGCTGCAGAGCCCCGCCCAAACACTTCAGCACTTTTCCATTATGGTTGAAGGATGTTTTACACTTTTAAATGTGATATATTTCATGTGGCTTTCATATGTTTTAAAAGAGTCACCTTTTCATGAGTATGCTGGTCAACATACTATACTTTGTTGTTTTTTGACATACTATACCATGAGTTATTTTTGACATACTATACCAAGAGTTATTTTGACGTACTATATCATGACTTTATTCAACATACTACACTTTGACTTGTTTCAACATGCTATATATAGGCCTACTATGCCTTTTTTTACATATTTTTATACAATCTTTTTTTTACTTGATGTTATTACTTTTTTTCAACATGCTATGCTATGACTTTTTAGTCAGATGCCTTTTTATCCGACATACTATACTATTCCTTTAGTTTAACTACTTTAGTATGAATTTTTAACCTGCTGTATTTAATTGTTTCCATTTGACTTTTTTGACATAATATACAATGACTTTATTCAACATACTAAACTGTGACTTGTTTCAACATGCTGTACTGTACCTTTTTTGATATATTGTAATACAATCTTGTTTGATATTATTACTTTTTTTCAACATGCTATGACTTTTTAGTCATGTACGATACCATGCCTTTGTTTCAGACATACTATACCAGGGGTTGGCAACCCGCGGCCCACGGGCCGCATGCGGCCCTTTAAGCCCTCTGCTCTGGCTCCCTTGAGCTTAAACAAAAATAAGAAGGAAATAAAATAAAAGTACTTGTAGGACTATTTATATTTTGTTGCACGGTTGAAAATGTTTCGTATCTTGTATTTTGAGGTGATACTGTGACACATAAATAAAAAACTGCCAAGCGGTTTTAATTAGGTAAATAAAATATGCCGTCACACCTGCACGCGTTCCCGCGCGAGCCGACCTTTTCTGGAGCGCACTCGCGCCAGGGCGACCTCCGGCTCGATGGAGCGAACTATGATAATCAAAGAAAAGAGTTACCGGAGCGAACACAGCTGATTAATTCTGTGTGGACAGAGTTATATGCTTTCACAGCACGATGCTGTTTACCGGTTATTCTATTGATTTATCTATGAGAGAAGTTTGTCAAAGGTGCTGCAGCCTTTACGTATCGAGGAACAACACGGAGAGGAGGACATGCTGTACTGTATCTTTCAGTCATAATTCAAGGGTATTTATCTATATTTCAGAAAAACACTTTTTGTTATATTCCATGGAAATGCTCTAACGTCGCCGATAGCAATGAGAGTATATTAAATGC
>NW_011351702.1:411479-464004 GCF_000735185.1 Notothenia coriiceps | reverse complement strand
CTAAAAACGCAAGGGCATCCGAGGACACACAGGCGTACACTCCTTGACTTTCCTCCAACTTCAACCAACCATGTTTGAAGGTGGGCCACGTTCCTTGACGGGGGCCCCACCAACAAACGACAAAATGAAGTTCCAGGTGGATCAGAGCGAAGCGCACACATCGTGCCTTAAAGGATGGATTAAAGGGGAATGCCATAATGACAATAGGAGATGGACTATGACTACGCTTGCCTGAGCTCAAGAACCCCACAATCGCCCCGCACATGAAGTTAGGTTGAGTCAGCCCCCCCGCTCTGAGGGCTGCCCCGCGTCGCACGATGTCCATTTCTCAGGGTTTGACAATGACCGCTTCAGGCAAGCTTGTGTATCGGTTTCTGCCGGGCCGCGCGGAGGAGAGTCGCCGAACTGCTGGACCCAGCGACTGTGATGCTCAGGCCCGGGGCCAGCGGGTCAGCGGGTCTAGCGCCGCGTGGGATGGGCGGCGCCGCGCTGGAGAGGAAGGTGATAGGCTGTGTTTTCTGGGCATCAGTGGCCCTCGAGCGACAAGGGCGTCTCAGCAATTTAATGTTGCAGTGAGAATCACACCTCTCAAAATATGCCTCAGAATCTGCCTTACTGGATAAAGGGGAAACTTTGTGACTGCCGAGGAAGGTAAGGGGGTGTAGCCAACAAAAACGCTTGAGGCCACTATATCCTCATACATCGGCTACTGGATCATTGCGGGGCTTAAACAACTACTAGTGTTTCAACCACTCACTAGTACATGACATGAAAATCAAATCAAAACATCAACATTTAGTTTCCCCTTGGTCACATTGATGCAATATCCAGTAATGTACAAATACATGACGGCGCGCCCAAAGAAGCCAACACATACATGAAGTTGTGTTAATTTGAAACCAACTAAGGCCCTCAGGATGACTCGTTCAAGAAATTGAAAAGGTCATTTTTGTTTTGTAACATTGAAAAAAATAAATAATAAAAGTATTTATTTTTTATAAAAAAAAAAAAATCCGATCCCCGATTTTTTTCTCCCGATTCCGCATCTTTTGAAAATCACGTGATTCTGCGCTCCGATCCCCAATCACGGTGATCGGAATGGGACATCTCTATGAAAAAATCTAAAAGCATGTTTGCTAGCAATTGCTGTCGCTACCAGGTAATTTGTTTTGTGTGCTCGGGTTAGGGCTAACTAACCAGCAAATTATGTTATTGATATAAGGTTTTGACTTATAAGACATTTCCCTTGGGTATCTTAGTGTTTGTCTGGTGCTTACAGAGTCATGAAAACTGAAATAATCAAGATCAATTGTGAGATATACTCAGTTTTAAAAACTAAAAGTGGCTCAATAGTTGCCGGCTCAATCTGATCCATTATCCGCTCTGCTCTCTCAGGAGGGGAGAGTGAGCTCACCGCGCTCGTGCCAAAAAGAGATGAGGCTGAAGAAGAGGAGATATGAAGACGAAAGCTCTGAAGATGAGAGAACAACACGGGCGTTTCCAGGGGACGGCATGGCGACACGATTCAGAGACCGTGAACGCCCTCCTCGTTTTTCCGCGGCCGTCCGGGGAATGCGAAGCGCCCGCTAAACGTCGCCGCGATGACGACCCGAAACCAGCGCCGACCTCACCTTCTGCGAGTGGAGTGCTGTGGAGCTTCCTGCATGCCCACAGATGATCTTTATTCATCTTACACATCCTGGTTTTTAAAGTCATTTTTTAAGCTCTGCAGGATGACATTCCTTCTGACACGTTTATATTGCTGTGGATCTTGTGTTAGGATTATTTTTTACTTCCTGCCAGCGATCATTCTAATGCGAGGGTGGGATGGGAGGCTCACGCTGATGGCCCTGGCCCGCTTCCTTGAACCCGTCAACCCTGCTCTGGTGCCAGGATACGCCCGCATCGTCAAGGACCCCCATGGACTTCTCACCATGGAGAGAGAATCTGCTACAGCGGAATGTAAAGTTTCACCACTACGTTGCGTTTATAGAGAGGCTAAGATCCCAGCTCATTTGACTTCCGGACCGTTGGACCTTATTTTCGGGAAAAGTATGTATTTGAAGTCGATGGGGGAGAGAAAACTTATTCTATTCTGATCCCGTTTTGCGCAATCGCTGCCACGAATGTACACATATGATGTTTGCTTCAATTTAAAAGTAGTTTAACAAGCTCAAAAAAAATTACAAATGGGTGGTCGTGAAAACTGGTGAAGTAACAAATTTTTTGTGCTGTTAACGCTCAATGAGACTACATCGCTCCCGGTCTCGCCACCAACACGGCCCCACGTGGGCACGGTTTCACTTCTTTCTTTCACGAATGAGGCGAAAAGTATTAAAAGGAGGGGTGCAAAATCACTATCAAGGCTCTGGGCATGCGTTGAGAGCGTACGATACACACAGGCGAGTTAGTCGTCTTCCGTAAAGGAGGCCAGCATGCGGGACCGCGGATTCTGGCCCGACTTGGTAGTCTTTCAGGTTGGCCGTATTTGTTCATGAGTTTATATTTCAACGCAGTTTTACAAACAAACTGTGACTTTTCTTTGACATGGAAATGATTTTGTTAAGATTGACAATCATCATATGTGTAATTCGTGGCACGATTCAAACGGGATGGAAAGATAAGTTTTCTCTCCCCATCGACTTCAATACATACTTTTTCCGAAATAAAGTCCCATGGGTCGGAAGTAGATGAGCGGGACTTCGCCTCTCTATAAACAACGTAGTGGTGAAACTTACATTCCCTGTAGCAGTTTCTCTCTCATGGTGAAGAAGTCCATGGGGGTCTTGACGATGCGGCGGTATCCTGGCACCAGACGAGGGTTGACGGGTTCAAGGAACGGCCAGGCATCAGCGTGAGCCTCCATCTCCATTAGAATGATCCTGGCAGGAAGTAAAAATAATTAACACAAATCCATCACAATATAACTGTCAGAAGGAATGTCATCCTGCAGACTTAAAAATGACTTTAAAACCCGGATGTGTAAGATGAATAAAGATCATTGTGCATGCAGGAAGCTCCACAGCACTCACTCGCAGAAGGTGAGGTCGGGCTGGTTTCGGGTCGTCATGCGGCGACGTTTAGCGGCGCTTCCTTCCCCGGACGGGCGGGAAGACGAGGAGGGGGGGGTCACGGTCTCCTTGAATCGTGTCGCCATGCCGTCCCTGGAACGCCGTGTTGTTCTCTCATCTTCAGAGCTTTCGTCTTCATATCTCCTCTTCTTCAGCCTCAATCTCTTTTTGGACGAGCGCGGTGACTCACTCTCCTCCTGAGAGACAGAGCGGATAATGGATCAGATTGAGCCGGCAACTAATTGAGCAGCACTTTTAGTTTTAAAAACTGATATCTCACAATGTTCCGGACTGTTTTCATATATTTTGATCTTATATTTCAGTTTCATGACTCTGTAGCACCAGACAAACACTAAGATACCAAGGGAAATGTCTTATAAGTCAAAACCTTATATAATAAATTAATTGCTGGTTAGTTACCCTAACCCGATGCAGCACAAAACAAATTACCTGGAAGGACACAATTGCTACAAAATGCTTTTAGATTTTTCATAAAGCCTCATTTGTGCTGCAAGTTATTTTCGTATAAGTATCACAGGATGGTTCTGACCTGGGCAACGCAGTGAGGACAAAACCAGTCTCCCTCGGGCACCTGGGTGATTTTGGGCTTCAGGCAGTACATGTGGCAGCCTCGATCACAGCCGTCACACAGCAACAGGCAATCATCGTTGTCTCCTTTCCTGCAGACCTGGCAATTCTGGATAACGAGCATGTGCTTATTAGGATGACAACAAATGTCAGTTTGGTTATTTCTTGTTTCATTTTGTGCCGTGTGCTCCCTAAAAAAAGCAAGTCACCGAAAGTACTAAATATCTTGGGAGGAAATGTTTCTTACCACTTTAGTCACAGATCTCTCCCAAGCAATGGCCTTCTCCAGCTGAACTATACACAGACAGACCTGGGGGGCGCTGCGGCAGCGATCCAGAGCCTGTCGCCATGTTCGTAGTCGAGACGTGATCTCGCTTTCCAAACTGAAGCAGAAGAGAATCAGAAACAGGTTTATTACCAGGTAGGTTGACACGTACGAGGAATTTGACTTGGTGCTGTGGTGGATACATAAAAGTCCAAATAAAAAGTAAAATAAAAAATAGAAAACTATTTTAAGAAAGCTATGACAACATTACAAAATATAGCAGTATTTACATTGAATCAAAATCAGAACATATGTTAAAAACATAAAACCAACCAAACTTCTCCCCTGAACCGTAAATATAAGCCTGTTCTTCTCACCTGAAGACGTCCATGGGATGCTCTTCTCCCGGGGTCGGGGTGAGAGGAGCGAGGCGCATCACCTCGGCGATGTTCCACAGCGGCTCCTTCAGGTAGCGCCGCTCAATGTTTCGCTCCAGGTTGGCCAAACGCAGCACGGCCAAGTCCACGGGATGTGTGCCGAAACGAGGAAGACCGGACCACTCCTTCTTAGTTCGAATAATCCAGTCATCACGTGGGTCGGCTTCGTGTTCAAAGTACTTGAGATCATCACGTGTGGAGTCTGGCTCAGGGATTGTGTACGGCTTGAAAAGAAAACAGCGAGAGTTAAGAGTATTAGTCAAAGTTAAATAAACATAATTTCTAGAGAGTTTGTAGGATTTATTTGATCAAGTATTTTAATATTTACCTCAAATTCTAGCAATTTTGTCTCTGTGTTGGGTTCAGCTTCGGTCACTGCACCTTCAGGTAGAGCCTGGAAGAACAACAAAAGCAGATATGAGCTTTTACTGCCACTCAGATGTAGTTACACTGTTGTGAATGAGACGGTCTATCCTCTTAGCACATATGTCAGTTTATACAAATTGTCACTGTATGGGTGGAAAATGGCTCAACACGCCATCTAGTGTTTACAATCAGCCATGAAGCTTGCAAGGCAAATGCTGACAAGAGCAGTTGGTACCTATCCATGTCAGGATATGTATATACAAAACATTATGCAAACGCCTCTGCCTCTTTTTTGAGGTGCCATAAACTTTCGCAACAATTCCCTGCTAGTTTCCATTAATTAAAAAAGTGCTTTATCTGGGTATATGCAGGAATCCTGAAATCAGATTCAATCCCTTTTAAGACCTTTTTTAAGACCCTTTCCGTACATGTTAAGACCTCATCGACAATTCCAGTTTTAACCGGGTACCTTGTCGACACACTTTACATCACATTGACTATATACAGTATTGATTGTCCTTCCTCCTTATCTTCCAACCATTTGCATTTCCCCATAACGATGTTGTTTAACAACCGGCGTAAACGGACCTTCGCTCGTTATCAAGCAGTGAGCGTGCGATGTCCTGTTCAGATGACGTCAAATCCAACGGGATGCCATAAATAAACTCCACAGAATCACACTACACACCTACGCAATGATTACATTCAGGCAGACTGTAGAATACAACCTCTTTGGACAATTGATATACTTATTGAAAACAAGCTACAAAATGTAATACCTTGGGAAATGTCGTTTAATAGCCTTAATTTTCGCTAAATTGATTTATCAACTTTTAATACTTTTTAAATCCCCGCGGACACCCTGTATATGCCGGTCCCAGTAGTGTCTCACCTGTAGCTGTTGCATCACTAGCTGATCCCAGTAGACACAAAAAAAGAGGGGGTTCTCACCTTCAGTAGGAGGTCAGCTGCCATGACCCGCTGCTCCAGGTCCTCCACCCACTGGAGGGCATTGATGTCGGTGTCCATTGCTTTCCCCTGAACTTGCCAGGGCTTCTGCAGAGTCTCCAATAGAACATCCTTCTCATCTACCTTCGACTCAAATATAGGGTCTGGACGAAAGGAACACAACAACAGTTTTAAGGAGGTCCCAGGGACACATGGGACACATGGGGAGGGGGAAAGGATAGAGCCTAGATGATGTCATGTATTAATTACAACCCATTTACCACACTCACCGTTGATTGGTTTGGTGCATAGCTCGGCTAAGTGCTCCATTTGTTTGGCCAAATGCTTGTGGAGCACCTTCTCCCTGACGCCTCTTGGATGGAGAGCCTGTAAGATGCTCTGCAGTTCCTCTGGATCCTTAATCCACCACCAGCCACGCACCATAGCTAAAGAAAAACAAAAAGATATACACACATTACAAACAAGACAGACACACAATAAATATAATTAGTTTGTTTCCTGTCCATATTTGTGCACTAAATGTCATCTCTGAACAGTTTTGTTGTTTAGGAAATGTTAAATGTAGTAGCAGTCGGTAGTATTTTAATTACTGATATACAACTATATTATAAATTAATCATTTGACGTATACTATGTCAACCAAGTTGTTTTGTCATTCTAAAACCCAAGATAATAAGTTTAATATGAAATAAAACAGAAAAGCAGGAAAACTCTATTATGAGAGGCTGAAAGAGCATTTACTGCAAATTTCGTACCAAAAATATAAATAAAAGATCACTTTATCGATTAATAAATGAGCAAAATAGACAATTATTTTAGCAAACTCACGTAAAAAGAGTTGAAAGGAAAAAGAACATCGGTAAGACTTTATATTCAGATGCTACTTACATGCTGGTATGGGCTTGGCCACCAGTTGTGTGAAGTACTGCTGCTCGATCTCCTGGAACACGGAGTTGGAGGGACGGCCGCGGCGTTTGGCTGCAGCCCCCCTCGGCCCCCTGCGGGCAGGACTGCTGCCTCGGCTCCCTCTCCGCCGCCTGCGACCGGGCCTGGGGGGGGTCGTTGGACCGGGCTTGGCAGGAGGGATGGGAGCTGAAAGAGGCTGAGAGAGGGGGGGTGCTGCAGCAGGAACTTCGGAAGCAGGTAGTGTGGGGGCAGCGTCCTGTGGTGTTGCCGGGGTGACGGGGTCAGCAGGGGTCAGGCCGGGCAGGAGAGGGTCCGGCTGAGGAGTCGAGAGAGTTTATATATTTATTTAAAGACCACATAAAAAGAAATCCCTCTACCTCATTGTGTTTAAATATTTAAAAACAGGACCGCTACTACTATGCATATGTGTCCTATGTATAGTATCAGAAGTTTATATACCGTATTTGTTTTTAGTCTATAATGTATTCTAACTTATGACTTTATATAATCTATAGATACTGTAATAATATACATCTTTCTATTGTTTCGATGTATATAATTACTGTTTATTTATTACTTTTTACTCGTGTGCAATGCCTGATAACCTGCTGCTGCTCTCACAAAATAATTTCCCAGGTTGGATTTAATAAAGTACATCTAACCATCTATGTATTCTTAAAGCATAATTAAATGCATTTATAGTTATGAATGTGAAAGCAAACCTTCAGGAGTGGAGCAGTGAGTTGTGGCAGAGCACTCAGGATCTGAGGGAGGGGTTTAGGCGGAGAGCTGGGGGTCTGCGGCTCGGTCAGAGAGTTTTCGTCACACGGTTGTTTGGGAAGCAGGTTGAACCACTGTCCCTGTTTCTCCGCCATCTCCTTCACCGTCTCCTCCGGTCGATGACCCTCCGGAGCGTCTCCTGACGCGGAGCACGCGCCGTTGGTCACTCCGTCCTGAGATAGGTTGAGCCAGCTCTTGAAAGCCGCCTGTGTGAGGTCATGTGTGCCGCTGTTTGGCGACCCCGGTCCTTCTTCCCCCCCCGACCTGGCGCTGCTTCGACGCCGCCGCCGGATCTTCGCTGTGCGGAGGTGAAGCTCCACTTCTGGTTTGATTTTGCGTGGGCGTCCTCGTCCTCTCGGCATGCTCATGAGGGACGCCGTGCCAGGGAGCGCGTCCTCCTCTGGAGACGAGGTCTGGGCGTGGGCAGCGGAGGAAGGAGAAGAAGGAAGGGTAGGAGGGGGAGATGTAGGCATGGAGGTCTCCTCAACTTTGGGCTCCTTTTTGAGGAAGGTGACCGGAACCTCGGCCACCAGGACATCTCCAGAAGCTAAACCATAGAAACATAAGTTCAGTTTAGAAGAAGTTTTCAAATGGAAGTCATAAGATCTCTTTTCTATTCTGAGACTCACTCAACAGCTCCTCTGGCCCCTCGACCAGAACTCCTCCGAGGTGAGGTAGCGCCAAGTATCTACGCTGGTACCGGTCCTGGCCCAGCAGTACGGCCCGCATGGAATGAGATGACTGCAGCAGTTTCTTACGGAAGAATGCTTGCCGCTGTGGAGATCCAAAAGCAGAAGAATATTTCATATATAGCGGCACCAATGTTTAAAGACCTGCGTCTCTGTTGCGTCACGCTTACCTTGGCTAGCTTATCGATCTGCCTCTCAAGCTCTGGAATGCTGGCAGTGGTCGGGCTCTCACTCTGTAATAGAATAGATACACATTTAATAAAGGAAAGACTGAACTGTTATACTGAGCAATCACAACAGCAGATACTTACATCACTGACTTTGGGCTCTTCTTTGCGTGCGCGGCGGTTGCTTCTCTCCGAGGCCGGACCACCCTCCTCCAGACTGAGGGTGTCTTCCTCGGCCACTCGGGCACTGCGCCTCCTCTCCTCAAAACACAGCTCTTCCTCCGAGCGTCCTGTCCGACGAGCTAGTGCTGCCTTCAGTCTGCAAGGGAGAGAACAATCAGGATCAACGTGTCCTTCAACTACAGAACATATCTGGGAGTAATGTGGGATTTTTTTCTGTTTTAAAATGTAAAAAAACATGAACTTACTTCCGCAACTTCCCCTCAATGATCCACTTGTTCTTCCTGTATGTTGCCATGTTTTCTAATGTGTTGTCAATATCACTGAAATATAAAATGCAGACATTCATGAAGCATTAACAGATTTGTATCGACAGTGAATCCTACAGCTCTTGTAATAAGTGTTTGTTCTGACCTTATCACAATGTTGCTGCTGTTGAGCTCGTCCACCAGGAACCCCAGGATGGACGCCTTGGTGTCAGGGGTCAGGGCGTGAAAGGTTTTGGTCCTCAGTGTGTCGCACACTTCTGTATCATAACCATGAGCTTCCAAAAAGACGCGAAGCACTTCTGAGACTGTGCTGCGGGTCAGCTTCAAATCAACCAGCTTTTCCCCGAGGATCTTCACCGACTAAAAGTTGGGATTAAAAATAAGCTGTTGATTAAAAAAAGGTCCACCACTCTTCATGTGATGTAATTAATAAAAAAAAGGAGGAAATACTCATCACACACCTGATAAAATGACGGAAGGCCTGGATCATGGAGCGCAGCCTCCATCAGCTTTATGACTAGGTCCTGGAACTCTCCGTAGCTGTCGCCCAGGCCTAAGAGGCCCTCCTGCAGGGTAGCAAGGCTGGGGATGTCCTTGGGTATATTGAGACCGATCAACTTCCCATAGCCATGTAGGAACTCAACCACAGCCAGGCAGTGTGCAAAAGCTTTTCCAGAAAGAACCAAACCCGGGATACGGGACAGCTCTGGCAGCGGCTGACGGAGACAAAGTTCATAAGTACAATCTTTTCAATCACATTGCTAATAAAGTAGAATAAGGTAAACACAGAACTCACTTTGTGGTCAGTGAGACACATGTCTTCTGTGGGCTTCTTCAGCTCGTCTGCGATTATCTGCTGCCTCTTCCTCTCCTCCAGACGTCTCTGGACCTGCACCCTCCTCTCGGCTGCCCTCTTCACTGCCTGCGCCTTCTGAGCCGCCGCCTCAGCCTCTGCCTGGGCTTTAGCCAGAGCCTTGGCTTTACTCCGAGCGCCCAGCACTCTCTTACCCTGCGCTATCCGCTCCTCGTCCGTCTGCTGCACTCGTGGAGGAGCCTCCACTTTGGCTGACCTCCTGCGGCCGGGCTTCTTGGGCGCTGCAGCAGACCCTGGGGCTGGCAGAGGGGCTGTGGGGTCTGATGAGTCAGCCTTCAGCTCCAAGTCCTTGCCTGCTTGCTCAAGCTGAACACACACATTAAAGAGAGAACAGGTTGAGGTGAGGGAGAGATGGTGCAGAGGAAAATGCTGATGGATCATTTTGTGTCGAGTCTTTGTCCGTACCTTGGCTTTCTTTTTTTCTGCTTTCATTTTCTTAATCTTCGTATCCTCCCTCTTCCTCAATCGTGCCTAATAAAATAAACAGCAACAACAAATTTAGGGTAAAATGTCAACATCATAATAGTTAACCCTTAGATGCATAAGGTGAGGTGGTTTTCTTGAAGTATCTTTGTAATTACATTTTTTTATCATTTCATATTCCAGCTATTCCTCAAAAAACATGTTTTGGATATCATGCCATTCAAATGTTTAATTTACATTTTAAGAAATTAGTAATGTAGTTTTTGTATTACTACCCCAAGCTTCCATAAGTGGGTCAAAAATGTGGGTCCTATGGGAACCTTTGATTCTATCACCTGTTGCTGTCAGGAATACATTCACTGTAGACCACACAGACTACATCACAAGTGACACCTCTCAGGAAGATTATTTTACACAGCAAGATCTGATACCTGTCAGTATAATAATAATAATAATAATAATAATAATTAAATTATATTTGTATAGGGCTTTTCAAGGACTCAAAATCACTTCACAATATAAGGGAAGGTTAGGGTGGGGGGTAGAGGACTATCAAACTTGATCAACCGGCATGGATTGATGGGGGTGGGCTATGAGTAGAGGAGATGAGATGAGTTTTGAAAAGGGACTGGAATACTGTGAGGGTCTCAGAATAGCGAAGTTCTTTGCATCAATAAGTTCAAAACCTTTTTTTTTTCAAAATGTAAAACAAATGTCTAAAATTATAAATAGTGACATTTTTTAATGAAAAGTGATTTTTCTTAACCAAAATGACAAAAAGACCTAAAAACACATTATTCTAATACGGGTCCTTTTTGACCCACTTATGGAAGAGTGTAGGGTCCAGTCACTCTAAGGGCATCTAAGGGTTAAACAAACAACTTCATATACTAAATGAAATACCTTTTTCTTCATTTTCTTTTTGATTTTTGCAATTTTCTCCTTTTCCTCCTCCGTGGGAGCTTCTAGAAAACACAAACAGTCAGCTACAGTACAAACCAATGACAGAGGTAAATGTGAGAAGTATTAATAAATAAATGATAAATATTGAACTAATCAGCTTTAAACATATCCTTGTACACTAATGCTTCTTCCAGTTTACATTCACTCACCCTTGGCCTCAAGTCGATTCAAAAGCTTGGCGTCAACCTTGCTGAGGAGGTCGATCATCTTGGGTTTGGGGGGTCGACCCGGGCGACGGGCCAGCCCCCCCTTTATGACCCGGACCCTGCGAGGCGTCTCCTTGTCAGGGTTTGGAGGTCGACCCCGGCGGCCGGTGATGGCCATGATCATCGAGGGAACCTCCTCATTCGCCAAGACGACCCACTGTTTACCCTGTAACATATTAGAGCATGATGAGTCCCCCCTCTACCCATTTTATCATTTGTGATACACGGTATTTTCAAAGTGTGAATGATTTGACTTTTGTCTTTTAAAAAAATGAGTATTTTTAGGAGAAAAAATATATATATACAGACCTCAGAAGTTTCTCTTTCTTCATAAAAATCTCCAACAGGCATGCGCGGGCTGAAGCTGAAATGTTCTCTAGTGACGATGCTGTCTGTGTGTTTATTCAAGTACTGGAAGAAACAATGAGGAAACAGGTATGAGAGAAACGTCAGTGTTCTGACATCAATACATCATCATGTTTTATATTGAATTGAAGCTTCACCTTGATTATTTCGGGGAACTGCTTCATCCTCCTTCCACAAGGTGTGTAGTACCAGGTTTCACCTTTCATGCGGTCCTCCATTTTCTTCACTCGAATCTCTCTCTTCCAACTACAGTCGACAGGGTTCACGATTACAACAGAACAATATTTGAGAATGTTTGAACACTGTACACACTGAGACCACAATGTGTTGGATCAACAGGATGAAGACAAATCCACAAAGGGAACATTACCCATGCTGCATTGGGAACTGCACTTGCTCTTCAGTTGCAACCCTTCTCTGTCGAGATTCACCTGTTGAATACAATGGACACAATCAGGTTTAGAATGATCTTATTATTGTATATCATCTCTTTACAATTGCCATTACATAATGTGGATCCCCATTTACGAAACGAGTAATGACCTGCAGTGGAGCTGTCATCATTTTCCTCAACGTCATCAGCAGTCGTTTCGGCATCTTTCCGTATTTTTGCCACATTTCCTTCTTGGTCTTGTTTCTTAACCCTTTTTGCCTTCTTGGGTTTCTCGAACGTTGTAGTAATAGCTGAAGTGTTTGCTAGAACAGCTTCAATAGTGGCTGTGACGGTATCGACAGCCTCTCCAGTAACATCTGATGTTTCCTGAACATCCCCCTTGAGAGACTTCTTCCTCTTCCTCCCCTTGGCTACCTCCTGTTTATTGCCTTCCTCTTCAGTCTTCATCTTCTCTGCCTTCGGGGTTCGGCCCCGAGGCTTCCGCTGGGCCCCCTCTGGCGCTTCAAATAATAAGGAAAAGAAACGTTTTCAATCAAATGTAATATTTAAAACGTTTAAGTTTACAATTTTGTTAAAAAACATAATCTGTAATACCTGGGGTTTTAATCAGTAATGCCTTTGGAGTTCGAGGTTTCCGTTGTTTCCCTGGGGTTTTCACATGTCCTCCAGCGGGGGACACATTTGGATCAGGTACTGGTTGGAGTGGGTGTACAGCAGGGCTCTCTGCTGGGGTACTGAAGGCGATAAAGTTCTCGTCTCTCATCTTGAAACTCGGGGGAGTCATTGTCTCATCAACACTGGTCTTAATGCTAAAGCGTCCAGCTGAGTCTGGTGTATCATGTCCTCTGGGCCCCCCTTCTGCTTCAGGTCCTGAGATGAAAAAACAAGAAGATTTCATATGTGCTGGCATAACTAAGAAGATTTGTCTTCTTTACTGAGAAAATAATACACACAATGACATAGAAAACTAAAACAAGATTCTTTTGAATTATTAAATACATTTGTATTTGTTGACAATGGAAGAAATGTAAAATAAAAAAGTTTTATTCAGGGTGAGATTCTTATTTCCATGATCATGAACTTTATAAAAATGTACCTTGGCGATCTGGCTGAGATGCCACAAATGAGCGCGAGTAGGAAACGTCACTCGAGTCGACAGAGGTCTCTTCCATCTGAGAGGTGTTGTTCAGAGAAGACTCCAGCATGGATCCTCCTGTGATTTGGCAGCTGTCCTGAGTCTCTTCGGCCTCAGACGTTTCCCCTCCCCTGGTGGAGTCCAGCGTGTCATCTCTGGAGTCTTCAGCAGAACAGCTGCTATCTCTAGTGGTGTCAAACGCAGTGGGCGGTTCCTCCTCTGCATGGAAAGAGCTGTCAAACTGAGAGGTATCCTTTCTCAGGTGGAAGCTGCTGTCAAACTGGAAGGAGTCGTCCACACCTGAGCCGTCCTCATCCGCATACGAAGTCTTTTCAAAGGCAGAGCTGACATCAATTCTAGAGGAGCTGTCAAAGGTGGAATCGCCTTCAAATTTCGAAGCCGTTTGTGAAGAGTCATTAAAACTTTCTTCATCGGTCAAGTGTTTTATCCGTGTGCTGTGCAGATGAGAAGACTTCCTGAGTGGAGTGTGCTCCAGCATGGAGTCCTCTGTGTCACAGAAACTGCTTTGCATGTGCTGACTTTCAGAAGCTGTCTGTTTCTTTATGAGCCTTTGATCAGAAGCGACTGTGGTCTGCGAGGGTTTCCCAGGAAGATCAGTGAAATATGTGGGTGAGCGGATATCAGATTTATCAGTTTCAGTAGCTTCCCCCTTCTGTGATGCTCTTATGCTGCCCAAATCACATCGAGGCGGGAGTTCCTCTGGTCTTCCATTTTTTTTGTAAGGCATCGATTTCCTATCCTCACTATGAGCGTGGGGCTCTGGCTTGAGAGACGAATGCTTCAGTGCATGAGGAGGACGCTGCTCAGAGTCGGGGCTTTGAACCACTCCAGAAGAAAGACCCTTTGCTGAGGGCACAGACACCAAGGCAGGAGGGGCGGACACAGGTGCAGTCCTGGAGGCTTGAGTGGTTAGAAGAGGTAGGGTAGACAGAGGTCGCACTGTAAGACTTTCGTGGGCTGCTGGGGAGGATAAGTTCACCACTCCTGGTGGTGAAGATGCTGCAGAAGCAGTGGAAAGACCAGAGTCAGCAGCTGGAGGAGTGTAGGTCTGAAGCAGGGATGTGGGAGGTCTACTGAAGACTGAAGGAGTTTTTGACACAGACATGGGGGGTACTGATAAACGAGAGCCAGGAGGTGTTGAGGTTGAAGATCCTGATGCTGACAGTAGAGGTGGAGCAACACCAGCCGATGAGGATTTTGCACCAACAGACGGAACTGAAGATATTAACTTTGGGGGTCTCGGCATCAGAGATGGCTTGGACCCTTGAACCATGTGTTGAAGAGATGAGATGGGTGAAGCTGTTGGAGGCCCAGAAGATAAACGAGGCCAAGAAGACTTTGTTTGATGAGCAACAGAGTCTGATGAAGGAGGAGAGGCAGAGGAAACTACTGCTTGTTTAGACACGCCATCAGTCGAAGCAAGTTGTTTAGACCATTTTTGAGGTGATGCCGGCAGGGAGGAGGGGGAAGAACCCTCTGACAGTGGCTTGGAACCAGCAGGGGATGTCTCGTTCGCAGCAGTAGAGGAGGGCCTGGGGCATTGCTTCAAAGGAGGAGGTGAAGAAAGTCTGGGGGGAGCAGCTGAAGATGGAGCAGAGGACACCTTGGGGGATGACACTATAGGGGGTTCAGGGGATGATGCGGGAGACTCTGAGGCAGCGGGAGACTCTGAGGCAGCAGGAGCTGCAGGGACCCGAGGGGGTGTCGAGGCCTTGGTAGATTCAGAGAGCTGAGATGACACAGAGTAAGGAGGCGTATCAGCGGCTGTCTCCCTGACAGGGGAGGCCATTTCTCGACGCCGAGCTGCTGGCTGTTGTTCAGAAGGTTGACGAACATCAGGTCCCAGGTGAGCCGCACCTTTGGGCCTCTGAGCAACAGGTGACCTTTCCCTGCCGTTATAGCTTGTGTCTACCTCGTTGGCAGGTTCTCTTGTATTCCCTGAAAGTGAAGAGAATAAATAAAATAGTTAAAACATAAGCTCGTTAAATGTTATTATATGATGACGGCTGTTGAGTGTATTATGTATCAAAGCATTGGATGGTCACGGTCAAGTATCCAACAGTGGCACCTGCTGGTTGATTTTTGGCACCATCCCCCACAGCTGAGCGCAGCATTCATGTGCAAGATACACCAGTAGCGACGAAACATAACATTACTTGTATTTTCAATAATTTCCTTACAAGTCTTTAGAATAATAGTTCTGTCTTTAAATCCACAAAAATGAGTGTGACGTTATAATATTAATAGACGCTTGGATAGATAGGCCAAGAATGCAAAAAGAGGAAGAAGACCATATGTCTACAAGTAGCACTCAATTGGTAGAGTTAAATGAGGAAATGTAAAGGACAGTTTAATTAATGAGGAAATAAAAGTCTGATAAATACCAGTCGTGTCAACATTTTACTTTTTTTAGTTTTTTAAGTGTGTTTGCTAGTCGGGTTAGTAGTACTAGGTGAGAATTTATCAAAACAAGTTATGTTTGAGTTTGTTTTGGTTAGAGGCAGGTCTTTTTGTTTATTTTACCCATTACATTTTTCCTTATTTGAGCTTTTCTTAAATGGATAGTGTGTTCATTTTGTTCATGTTTACAACAAAAGCAGATAAAATGTATAAAATGTTGATATGAAAGATAAGTGTAAAATGGTCACCTTGCATGACAGGAGACTTTCCCACATTGCTAGCATGTGGGCTCCGTTCCCTGCTGTGGCTCTTGGGTGATTCACTCTCCTGCACTGTAGACGGTGACGCTAGTGGTGAGGAGGACATCCCCATGTGGAGGGGGCTGCAACTCCCGCTGCCACTGCCACCTCTTCCTAAACTGTGGTGCTGTGGGCTATCACGTGGAGGAGTAAAATTCTGGGCCGCTGGGGGAATCATCTGAGCTTGGCCTTGGGGCTGAGACTGCTGTGAAGACGGGTGCTGTGGTGGATGCTGGTAGAATGGCATCCCATTGGGCATCAGACCATAATGCTGTGGTTGCTGGTGCTGCTGGTGGTGGTGGTGTGGGTTTCGATGGGACTGGAGGTGCTGCTGTGACGTTGGATGTGAGGGCGGCTGTTGCTGGTGGTGTTGTGACGGTGTAATTCCAGGATGTGCCGGACTCTGGTAGGTCCCATACATACTCTGGGAATTATAACTTATCTGCTGTGGGCCAGGGTTACTCCTGTTCCAGTACTGACTCCCAGGAAGAGGGATGTTTGGTGGTCCTGCCCCAGAGGGCTGGTGGGAGCTTTCAATACCCCCGTTGAGCTGGTACTGTCCATGACCCTGGAAGTGGTGCTGTGACTGAGGCTGCCCCATCCCAGGGGCAGGCTGCTTCTGGGGCATCCCGTGCCCAGGAGAGGCCCCCATGGCTGGACCATACTGAGGGTGTCCTGCCCACAAGTAGTCATAGCCCATGCTGCTCTGGTGGTGGTTGCTCATGTGTGGGTAAGGAGCTGTTGGGGGGTGGGCACCAGGCGCACCGGACCCGTGTACAGTAGTGACGCCGTTCACATTCATTTCGCCATTCATGTCTGTTAAGAATACAAACATTTGCATGGTTAGAGGGTGAAAGAGAAGGTGACTCTATTAAGTACATAAAGTGCAAAAGGCTTAAAATACTCACTCTTCCCCTGCTGAGAAAAACTCATGGAGGACCCGTTAGAATAAAGAGAATCCCCTGAGGAGAGTTTCAGTCCTGAGTTTGCTGAGGAGTTGGTACTATAGTTTAAATGATTATTTGAGTCCATCTGAAAAATCATAAAGAAAAGAAAAAACTAAATACAAAAATACACTCCCAACATCCATTCAGTAAAATGCATAGAAGAGGAAGCAGTTGATTCACGGGGCTAAGTGCACAATAAACATCACCATGTGAACTACAAATGTATCCTTTAAATTATTCCCATGAAGCCTGGCAGACGCTACGTAATGTGTACGATTTTTTTGTAATCCTAAATGATTTTGGCAACCAAAGCTTGTGACAGCACAATTTCGTTCCAACAACAACAACCGTCAAAATGTCGCAGCCAGGCAGAAACAGCAGATGCCAGGCCCGAGCAGTGAGCCGTAATGGACAACCAGAATATTGCGAGAAGCTCATCAATGCCGCTGATGAGGCTCCGCTAATATGAGTACATCCTCCTCGATCTGCCATTATAAATGTACGGCCCAAACACAGAAAGGCATAACCACACACATACTGTATCCGAGACCTGGTGGCATCGACCAAGTAACAATGGAGGGATTAGCGTTCATATTTTACAGTCACGGAAAGGCCTCAAGCACTGTTACACCACCACTCACTGTTAAATAGCTACGTACAGTCGTAGTACAACATTAACCCTCTGAACATATTTCCTAATTCATCGAGGCCCTTGCAGAAGCCGCGTTAGCTAAGCCGCGCTAGCTGCGATCTCAGATGAACATTTCACTTTAAAGCTATGCTAATCAGCTAACAGTTCAAACATTATATATATATTTCATTCATTAAAAAGGTTGGACATACTGATAACTTTACCGTGACAAAAATGTTCCTCGCTCCTGCTCCAAGGTTATATAGCTAAATCATCACAAAAGAACCTAGCTAACAAACGATAGCGTGTAGCTAACTGATAGCATCATCAACCGGAGTAAGTACGTTCCTTAAAGCTGCGATGCTAGCTAGTAGCTAACTAATAGCACCATCAACCAGAGTAAGTACGTTACTTAAACTGCGATGCTAGCTAGCAGCCAGGTAGAATGAAACGCAACCACGCTGGTGGGAAACCATGATGCCCATTATCGATAGAGAGAGCACCGCGGAGGAAAATAAATATCATCCGGTATTTTGATAGCCACCAACGTTATCCCTCTCACGCTCGCTTGATAACAGATGGGAGGCGTGCTTCCCTTTTGTTCACGGGCTAACGTTAGCTAGCAGCCAGATGAAGTTACATTGTTTACGCTGCACGCACACAGAGTACAATTTTTACAGAGCATCTTCCACCCACACCACCACCATCAAAAGTTTCTCTCATATTTTCACTTAAAGCTATCCAACCTTTTTCAGTCCCGGGATACCGAAAGTGCAGACGCATCTAAACCTTCGTCTAAACTGATTTCGGGTGAAGATGGCACATCGATAAATAATAAACAACTATTTGCCTAACCTTTGGGTTTTAAATTAGCAAACATGGCTGGTGTGGTCCAGTGCAGCCATGATCACAGAACAGCGCAAGCAGCAGCAGCAGTGGGAAATGTCCCAACAACAACCGCGTGCACTTCCGGTTACAGTTCCACACCAACTTCACAAGAAAGTACATAATCTGATAACAACACAATAAAAGCAATATTTTGTAAAGTGAAGAGTATTTAGTGAGTTGAGCACATATATTTAAAAATAAATAAATAATAATAATTAAACATTTCAAGAACAAAAAGTTAAGTAGCAGCATTATAAGAAGTGAACAAGTAGAAAGTAATAAAGTAGCTGCAGAATGACAGTAGTAAATATTATAGTTCCTAGTATATAAGTATAAGTTGCACAGTTTTATGTGACAATGTTGTTGTTACAGGTGTAGCACAATGAATAAGCAGCTAGCAGTAACATTTAAATATAGTATTGAACAACATTGTTGTTATAGTCCGAGTTGTTGTGTGTGGTGGTCTACAAGGGGCAGTGGTGGCTGTATAGTCTGACCACTGGGAAGGAAAGACCTTAGTATGAGTAGTAGGAGAAGTATTAGTAATAATTGTAGTAGAAGTAGTAGTATTAGTGATGGCGAGATGAAGCCTTATGAAGCTTTGAAGCTTTCCAGCAAATTGGTTCTCAAAAGGGTTCATCTCATGAGGCTTCATATGAAGTGTGTTAAACAGGCAGAAATCCCCATTATTAATTAACCGATGCTTTCTACTGATCTGTGAAGGTTTTCATTATCATTACCATGGGCATCACTTTGTAAAAATCTGTGGCAGGGACAATTTCTCCTTATCATCAGCATTGCTGTGATTGTGAGTGAATAATAATAATAATAATAACAATAATAATAATAATAATAATAATAATATGCCTTTATGCACTCAACGAGCAGCCAGGTATTGAGGACAGAACATTACATAAGTAACACAAAAATACATGCATATTTAATACAGAATAAATACAGGAATAAATAAATGTGAAAAAAACTGAAATACATTTAGAAATACAGGAATAAATAAACACTAAATAAATAAATGTATAACTACAAAAATATAAGTTGAGAATAAAACAGAACACACATATCTTTAATGTATTTCTACATTTATTTTTACGAACATTAATATATTTATTAATTTCTGTGTCTGTGCGTGTTTCACACAGTGTTGTTCTGCTTGGTGCTTTGTATTCTGTGGATACGACCACATTTATAACAATTGTACTTTCAATTGCTCTGCAAGTTGTGCACTTGTCTTTAACAATATCTTTGATATCGCACGTAGTAAATGGATACCTACCAATGTGGGGGTCAGCGGTTCAAATCCCCAACATATGAGAGGCAAAATGGCAAACTCCATTGCATATCTTATGGAAATAAAGAGGCTGTGGTAATTGAAGTGAAAAATATAGAAAAGAAAAACTGAAGTTAGGTAAAGTTTAGAGGCTTAAGTCCACTTATCTCTAAATGAAATTCAGGAACCTGGCTCCACACGTCCTGGTAGCCTTGGGTTTTTCTGGAACAGATCTGAAAGATTGATGGTTATTTCTGGCGATGAGTTCAAACAAATGTTCTTTAACAATATCTTTGTGTCGCCTTGTAACCCTAATAAACGTAAAAGCCAATCGTGTGAAATTTGACTGGAATATGTACTGGTGTCTTTGGCTGAAGGGGTAAATGGATGCCTAACAACCAAAGGGTTGGTGGTTTGCCACCCAGCATGGCATGCGTGTATGGTTCAAGGGCGGTCAAGGATGCTCAAGGGTGAACAGAGTACAGTAGACACTAAAAAAATAAAATATATATATGTTTTCAATAAAATAATAATAAAACAAATACAATTAAATAATTGTACAAATACACGGAAAATAAAAAGTGGTAAAAAATTAAATAAAATACAATCAAATATTAGTAAGATTACAAATAATAATAATTCAGTGGGTCTAGTGCGGTGACCTTCGGATCAGGGGAGGACTGGTTCAATCCCCACTGCAGTCGGCATATCGCTGTGTCCCCAAAATTGCTCCTTTGGGGACTGCCCACAGTATTGCGTAACATGTAATGTACTGTATATTAAAAAGAGTACCATTTTTATTATTTGAACATATGACAACATGATACATACAACTTATGTTATAATGATGTAGCTATGCAATGTTATAGAATGCTACATATATTTTAACAGTAACAAATAAGATACATGTAGTGGAGTTTAAATCTGAAATGTAAAGGAGTAGAAGTATTTAATATAGTATTTACCATTCAATAAAAATGATCTTGTAAAGTAGACCATGATACCTCAGAACTGTAGCCTACTTAAGTGGAGAAGTTAGTACTTAGTTACAAAGTAATTATTATTGCCCAATGATTATACTGATGTGAGGTGTATATTTAGTCAAAACCAACTCAAGTCTGCTATCCTCTGAACAAAACAGTAATTCCCTTGCAGGTAGATGACCGTGCTTTTATTTTAATGTGCTTCAGGGTGAAAACAGGAACCAGTATTGCACATTACAGTCCCCTTCTCGGAAAAGACAGTAAGGAAATTAGGCCCAAGGAGGAAGTATGTTAATATTCTGGGCCGTGGGGCCTGCAGGTTATCTGGGTCCT
Source organism: Notothenia coriiceps (assembly GCF_000735185.1). Classification (NCBI taxonomy): domain Eukaryota; kingdom Metazoa; phylum Chordata; class Actinopteri; order Perciformes; family Nototheniidae; genus Notothenia; species Notothenia coriiceps. The sequence continues at coordinate 443,169 of NW_011351702.1, read as the reverse complement.
AGCACCCAAATAGGAGTGACATTAACTCAAAATCATACTGATGAAGATATAATGTATAAGAAAGATTTATTCCATTAAATACAAGGTTAAGAGTGTTTTAGATAATATTCTTAAGGTTGAACATCATAAAAGCAGTATAATAATTTATTTCATTATCACCATGCCAAACCAAACTGTCCCAACACAACCCAGTGATGCTCTCTGAAGGTGATCACCAAAACAGGGCTCAATTATTACAAGGTTCAAATTTAAGAGATATCACGGCATGACTGTCGGCTACTGTGGCTGCCTTTAATAGTTCAAATACCGTATCCATCATATATTTCAGTTAAAATAAATGTAATAACATTAGGATTTTCATAATCTATTCTTTCTCCAAATAATTTTGTATGAGAAAATTAATGGTAAAACAAAACACAAGTCAAATGTCATAAGAAAAAAGGCATTAAAATGATTCTTAAACAGTTTATTAGAAAGATGTAGACAATAAAAAAAGAATTTCCACTGTAATTCAACATTTGTCTCCCCTTACATTTTATTGACAGTGCAAATATAATTTGGTCATTACACGTTGGTATCGTTCGGACACGCCCCCACTGAGAAGGGAGGATCATACTTGATGAACAAACGGAAAGAACCTGGAGAACAGCAACACACCAAATGATGCTTAGGCCCGACAAAGCTTCAAAGCCTCGTTATCAGTTGCAAAACATTTAGCCTTGCTTCTGCAGTCCAACAAAGGTATGCATGTTAGGTGGGTATGGAGAGAGGAACAGTTAAGATACTAAATATGTGGAATCCATTCAGATAACCAAAGTAGGTGATAAACTGGGAAGATGCTGAGCATGATTTCAGAATATTCCAATTTTACAAACATTAAACGAGAAGTAAAGGGAAACATGTAAGCTGGAAGGTTAAGCCACACAAATAAAATACTGGCTTCCTTGATATCTAATTCACGGCACATGGAAGGCTTTAGAGGAACCCAATCAGTAAATGCATCTAATTGTAATGATGTACATAGCTAGTGTCTTTTGAATCAAGAGATAAACTACACTGGTCGACTTACTTATAACCACAACATTGGGAATGGGTGGGCCTAATCATTTTTTTAAAACCACAATTAAATTTGAAAACAAATTGTAACTCCGTTAAACACATATTGCTCAGTTTAGGACAACTACACAGCTTTTCGAACAAATAGTGTGTGCTTACTTATTTTAACAGTAAAACAAGATACCCAAAAGGTGCAGTACAGCAAATGGAGGTGGAGATAGCTGCTCTGTACAATACCATGCATATCAACCTTCAGTGTACTGATCGGTCAAGAGTTTGGAGCTGAGGCTATGGATTTAAATATGGCTACTGACTCATATGTACAGTTGTTTGTCACTGCCTTCGGTTTCAAGATATACATTTGTTATGATTCCTCTTGCCTTCTGTTCTTTCATTTGCTTTCTAGAGTCTTACAGTCTTCTATTCCAAGTCTGGCATTTCTAAAAGAAAAGAAGAGCAGAAATTAATTAAACATTTCATCACAACAAATGATCAACAATGTAAGCCATGATGTGCCAATGTAGTGCATAAATACTTACTCTCATCATCGCTATCTGCGGACTCATCCTGAAAAGACAGAAAAGATGCATTTAAAACGTGCTGCATAATAAACCCGATTAAATGGTTCATAACCATAAGATGACAGCCTTTGCCTAATTCATCGTTTCTTCTTTAAAATGTCAGAAAACATTAAAAAATAATGTTGATACAAATCTCATTTTGTCAGTGCCTAAGCCAAATATATTATCAAACCGAATAAGTGAGGAAGTCATTGCCTTATTTTGTATAAAACTAAATGTCTATGTTGATAAATAAATATGAATCCTAGTTATTGTGCAAACACCATCTCTTCTCAGGACAGAAAGGTTGGCTTCAGGAGGCTCAGAAGAACGAAAGTCACTGTATTACATCATCACTGAAGAGTAAAGGACAAATAACATCCCTTGGAAGTGTTTGACATGGTTGAAGTTTTACAAGTTGACTATTTGTTGCAGCTCTACTGGTTGATATATAATCATTATATTTCTCAATATAAGCATAACAATTAAGTAAAAAGGGGGAAAAAGGGATACTTACATCATCTGCACCACCGTCTAGATCAGGGATGTCCTCCTCGCCTCCCATGGTGTTCATCATCTGTAATATAAACCAACATGTTGATCATTCAAATGTTTTTTAAAAAGTGCTGCTTCCACAATCATCAGAACACTCAAAGTAGGACAAGGGCGGAACATCTTTTCTCACTTTAACTTAGGTTTACAAGTCAAACTAGCACAGAGGGATTAAATAGCAGAGCTGGAGAGTTGAATTTTCCTATAGCACTAATTGAGTATAAATGGCCAACACTTGGATTGTAAGGATGCAACAATCTCCTTTTTTGTTTCCTACAAAAGATGATGGTATCTAAATGATTGGACACTATCAAATAACATACCAACACTGAAGCAATTCCTTATTCAATTTTTGTTTCTCTGATATTAAAAGCTGATGTCACACATTTTGAAAGCTCTTTCGTGTGTCAAACATTGACTTCATTGAGGCATTTATAAATGACTTCACTCGTTCTGATCAATAGACAGCGCTTACATCTGAGAATTGATCAAAGTTGCCCATCTCCTCATCTGAGTCGTCCTCCCAGTCTTTCCAGTTGTTGAAGTCGACACTGAGCCAAGTCAGCTGTAAAAACACAAAATAGTGTTTTTTCATTAATCACTTTCAAATATTGTGCATATATTTAGTACATTGTGTTGTTAACTATTAGCATTTCAAATGAATGATACACACCTTAGCCTTCTCTTTTGTTAGCCTCGGCCATGGCTTCCCTGGCTGTGCCTTTTTTAGATATAACAACACTGAGCGATCTGTGCGTTTATGTTTGGATTCCTGCATTGGGGTGGAAAGAAAACAGAAATATTTGGTCAGTTTCATTTTGTACATTTCAATCGGCACAATCTACATTTTACAAAGCCATATTTATCAAAGCATTGATTCAGAGTAACTTACATTTTCATCGATAGCTTCAAAAAGGTCCATTTCGTTCTCATGTCTGACATCGTCGGTTCCTGCAAGACAACTGAGGGGGGGAGACAAGACGTCATTATGGGGGAAATAAAAACAGAGGTATGGCATCAAATATAGGCATTAAAAGCAGAACCAATAGCAAAACATCCAACAAGGAACTCATGGTTAAATACAAATTGCCTTATTTTGTGTAAAACTAAATAGATTTCTATGTTGATAAGTAAATATGAATTCTATTGAATCCTAGTTATTGTGTAAACACCATCTCTTCTCAGGACAGAAAGGTTGGCTTCAGGAGGCTCAGAAGAACGAAAGTCACTGTATTACATCATCACTGAAGAGTAAAGGGCAAATAACATCCCTTGGAAGTGTTTGACATGGTTGTAGTTTTTTGTGTAGCAATTTCTTTAAATTAAATTCCTATATTGATTTATAAAATATTAAACGTTACGATAAGTACTAGGCGGACAACCTTACCCGTTTTCCTCTAACAAAACCACACAGCCAGATATTTGTGTACAGACATGAAATGCCAAAGTGTATGTTACCAAGAAGTTGTTATACTTGGAACATAGTAATAATTGTCATCACATTGCATTCTTGATGTGGAAATGTTGTTTTTTACTCATTTATTTGAGTTTATTAGATTGTTGTGTACTGCAGTCATATGTGTGAGCAGGAAATACAAATATATACTGAAAACACACATGGGACAAACTTACCTAAAACCACACTTTGTTTTATCAAAATCGATTTTAAGGTCTTTGCTGTCTGCAACGCAGAACTCTATAAAAACGCAGTCCCTCCTATCGTACCACTTGGCAGTTGCTGGATGCCTGTGGAGAAAAGAAGGATATCAAAACATGCAAGAAGTCTTGATAATCTACACAAATTAAGCAACCACTTGTAAATCAACAGAAACAGAGCGCCTTTAAACAAGTTAATGGGCTCCGGAAAAAAACATATATGTTATATATTTAAAAAAGGTAGAGCTCATCCGACCCACACCTTGCATACAATATACATCATACAGGTGACATGTGCTGCTGACAGGTGGGTCATTCTTCAGGCACCAAAAAGCCTTTGCATCAGGTTGCCATGCAGCATCCAGTTACAGTGTGCTCCTGTGTCACGAAGCCTCAAAAGTTAAACATCTCTGCCAGCTCAAATGTGAAAAGTTAATGAATGAAACGTTTGGAAGTGTTTAGCATAACCTTTCCTGCACATTGTGAAGATTAAAGCAAACATCTTCACCTTGTAGCCTCAAAAACTATAATAATGTAAAATGAATTTAATGAAGTCCTAACTGTAATAATTAGTTAAACTCAAATGAATTACATTCCGAGATCTTTCTTACTTATAAAACGTCTTTCTACACTGAGAGAACAGAACGCATTATGAGATGTGTGATTGTTCCCCCATTATTAAATGAGATGTAATGCTACAGGGCAGTGGTTAGAACATTGATCAACGACGCAGTTTGTTTATTAGTGATTTATTTATTTAACTACAGGAGTGATAGGGATTTCCTCTTTTGCACGTTCGCCCATGCAATTGTACTATAGGCATTAAACGGGATGATAAGCTAAATCCTCGAACGCGGACCAACCATTTCAGTGCGTGGAAGCTAGCCTTAAACACAAATGTTGATTAAACGTTGCTAAATCCTTTCAGAACTTTGCAATTAGGCCGATATATCTCCACATGGTCAACTTTGATTTTCACATGCAGATCCCAGATTTTTTTTGTAATGCTTTAATCATCAAAAAAAACCTGATGCTAATCTAATGATAGCTAGGCTAACAAGGCAGACGTTAGCCACTACGCTGGTTAAGCCATGCGGTGCACCTTGCCCAAGTAGCTGCATTTTTTTTCAGCTAATGCTGGGTCTGCAATAATAACTGCGATGGTACATTGTGTTAATTTACTTAGTCCACGAGGTTCAAGCTAGGTAGCAAGTTACCGTTAGCTTACAATTCATTGTGGCAAGGCCAACCTCCCGCCTTTGCACAAGCATGTTGTCAGGCGGCTAATATTAGCTACCTAGCTAGCTCAGCAGGTTGTACTATCGCACTTAGCATCCTCGTGTTAACTCTCCACAACTTACATGTCTCGACGTGAAGTGCGCTTCTTGTTCGTAGATAAAACAGTCACGGGAAAAGAAGAGCAATGCCTGCAAATGAAGGGGAATGTATGCTGCACACTAACAAGTAATGCAAACGCCTCTCGTATGATGTGGACTCTACTCCGGATCTTGTTGCGTATCCCGGGATAAGAATGGCCGCACTGACGCAGTTGGAACGTACTAGACGTTTCTAGAGTGTTCAGCTGCGGCTGAGGCCGCGTGTGATCGGGTGTGGAGCAGATCTAATGTGATTTACTATGGGTTCAGTTAGAGCCACCCAGTAGGATCGCCTCGAATAAACTGAATCATGAGAGATGATATAGAGGATTTCTGGTTAGAGGAAATATATAATATAGACTATATTGCTTTTACGACATTTGAGTAGTCGTGTGAACGTCATCTCTGATACTGATACTCCTATTACTAGAGCTACTACTACTACTACTATTAGTACTAATACTACTAATACTACTACTAATAATAGTGACGAGCTTATTAAAATGATAGGGCTGTCTCTTTTCCAAAGGTTACTTATCGTAAAAAGTCAGATTTTCATTCCTTCTTTTATTAAAGTATGCAAAAATACTATTTAACTGAGTTCATAAAACATTTTTAATTAAATGAAACGTTTCTATTAATTTATTCGGCCGATTCTATTATTAGGTCTATTAAATTCATGAACAATTGGGATCATTCTAATCAGCATATTCAAATATCTTGATTTGTGATTACATTAACATCAAAGATTAATAAAATAGGTGCAAATGTACTACATTAATCGAAACAACTCTTGCACCTGTGTAGCAGTTATTGTAAAAAATAAATAAATTCAACAATAGGAATATCAATGAAGAGGGACTTTAAACCTCGCCCTTTTTTGCCAGATGTATGTTGTTAACCCATCTCAGTTCACACCATCACCACACTTGCATATCTCTCTATATCATGTTAGTGTTTTGGCTCTATGATCCATTGGTTTAAAAATGTGAGGAATGCCACCTCATTTAACAATCTTATGAGGGCAGAATGAAAGATAGCATACCCGTTTCACATCCTAAGAGGGCAATTATTGTGAGGGTGTGGCAGGAGAAAGCTACCAGCTCCCTCCACACACAGGTTTATAGGCTTTCTTTCAGATTGAGTAACAATTTTATAATGGCATGCTGAGAGCTTGGTATTAAACTTAATACTTAATAAATATTCTTGGTAACTTGGGTGACACATTTATAATGAAAGAAACCCTGACATAAGGGTGAGTGGCCCTATAAACAGAAGGATCTATAAAGTCGGGGTATTTTTGGTCTTGCTGCACCAATGGTGGACATTGTCTCACCAAGTGACTCTTCAACACAGAATAATGATACAAAATGGAATCCTGAGCATCAGTTATTTTATTTTAGAGGCATACAATGCAGCTGACATTATGGCAGATTACGCCTTCAATAATAACCGAGGGAATGTATTTATTATTCATGCCATGATTTGAGTTAAAAAGCCGTTTTATGGCGATGAGAAGTAAATATTGACATTTTGTTAAACACTTAGAAATACCATTCGTTTTCTTGTAAACACATTTTATTTGTTGGTACTGTATGTTAAATCCAGCTTTGTTTACCAGCTTGCCGCCTTCCTTTTGTCTTTTCTGGCACATTGCTGAACATCATTGGACGTTACAGCCCCCTGTTGATCAATTTAATAGCGTGACAACTTTGTAAGTCATCTGCATACATGAGATAAAGAACACAGGGACTTATTCTGGGAAACACTGTAATTGTCACTCCACTTGAGTCTGAAGTTGACGCTGTAATTCCCAATGGTCAGATTTAGATTTTAATGAGAAAAAACAAACATCATATGACACATTGAGAACCTGTGGTGTCCCTCTGTGAACTCTGAAAAAGTAATGTGAAGTTGCAGTTCGCTTTCTGCTGAACACGCCTCACCTAGTACTATTTTAGAGGTCAAATAATATTTCACACAAAATATTAGAAAACAGTCCAAAGCATAACAATATATAACCTTTTTTCTTTCATATCCCATGACCCAGGGAACTATACATTTAAATATTGAGTTTTTAAGTCTCTTGTTCATTCATGGTTTTCTGCCCTTCTCTGGGTTCAACTAAATTAAGAAGCATTTCTGAAACCCAGCTACAACCAAATGCCCCGATTCCCAATGAAGAACAAAAACATCAAAATTACATTTTATCAAGCCACAACTTTATTTCCATCTTGGGTATAAATTGTATAAACGAGCTCAAATCAGCAACCTTTCTTTAACCCTTTTGTGCCAGGATCCCATTACATTGTCAACTCCTGCAAGAAAGGAACAAAAATGGTTCATTAACATGTGTTGATTTATGTTTTAATACAATTGTAAGAATATTTCTCTTCTCAGGACAGAAATGTGTCTTCAGTAAACTCAGAAGAACGAAAGTCACTGTATTAAATCATCACTGAAGAGTTCACGTTTATCTACAGAACTATGAGCAAACCATTTAGAATGGCCTGAGTAATCAAATTGTTTTACAAATATTAGATAGTTGTATAAATCTTACCATAATAGCATTGACGATGTCATTGTTGTTGTTTTTCAGAGCGCGTACAGCCTTCGCTCGCGACACGTTGGCTTGTGACATAACGAGTTCGATGTCCTTGACCTCAACTCCGGTCTCATCCACCTTGAAAAATAAGGGCAATGTTTTGTTACATGATAACAAAAAAGAGTTTGCCTCTCCGAGAGTTCCCTTGTATTAAACTGTATCTCACCTCTTCTTCTTCGCTCTCCTCCTGTACGGTTGGCGTCTGTGTGTTTTCCTGGATGTTTGAAACTGCTTCTCCCTGTACCTTGAACTTTTCTGCGGCAGCCAGCTGGGCCTGCTGGGAAAGATCTTCGATCTAGGGAACAAAGAGTAAAATGAAACCTTATTTCAGAACATCTTCACTTGAGAGCCTTTTTGTAACATTTTGATCCGACCCAGTGGTACGCATTCATCTTGGTTACATACCTTAGCTTCACCGAAGACGATGTATGTGTCTGATGCAGGGCTCTTGTAGACGTCTGGTTTGGTGATGACAAACAAGATGTTCTTTGACTTGCGAATAGTGACCCTGGTGACGCCCGTTACCTGCCTGAGACCAAGCTTTGACATTGCCTGCAAGAAATACAAGTCATATTACAAATGTGTCCAATTCTGAGCTTCAAGGTAAGTAGAACAGTGCAAATGATGTAAATGAAACCGTGTAAGATAATTACCTTTCGTGCTTTCTTTTCACTGCGGCTCTGTTTGGCTTTGCTGACAGGTTCCTCGTCTATTTCAGCTGCTGCTGCAAGCTGTAAGAGATGACATTCATCTACATTTTACAATGGTTTAAAATAGGTTTATGTAGATCAGGAAATCTGGGGAATTTAACTAAATCACAGTTATTGTGCAAACACCATCTCTTCTCAGGACAGAAAGGTTGTCTTCAGGAGGCTCAGAAGAACGAAAGTCACTGTATTAAATCATCACTGAAGAGTAAAGGGCAAATAACATCCCTTGGAAGTGGTGGACATGGTTGTAGTATTCTTTCAGGATATTTAAGACCACACTAAACTCACCTGAGCCTGCTGTGTCTGTGTCTGTGCAGAGTCCTGTTCCTCCAGATCAGGGACTGAGTCATCGCTGTCAGACTCTGTACCGGATCCTACAGCAACCACCAACAACAAACAATTGTAAGTCACAACAAACAAACCATTACATGTTTACTAGCAAGAAAATATGCTGCATCAATCCTGGAGAAGGGAAATGGGCATGTTAAAAATTGTTCAAAATACACTATAAATATGTTTATTCGTACTCCAGAGAAACCCACACCTACCTAGTATGTGGAACATTTTCAATAAAAATTAAACTCAAATAACCAATAAATATGCAAAAGGATCACCGTGACCACAGCAAATAAGCAAATGTGTACTCTGTTTAAAACAATACCATCTTCATATCACATTCACCAGACATCTCCACAAACTAAATATAAACTATTAGACCACACCATTTAACTACACAACATCGTTGAAAGTATGCAAGAGAAATAACTGTTTTCCTATAAAATGATCCATGTAGGAAGCTTCTTAAATTAACTCATTAAAATCGAAAGCAAAGCTAACATTTACTTCACAACCTTGACTTTAGTAGAATGACCTAAGCATCAGTACAGTTCTCAAAACAGTGACAGGAAAAACAGCAGGCATAAAAAGAGAGAAGAAAATACCCTTGTTGTTCTTGATCACAGGTTCCACCTTGACTGGGGTTTTAGCTGTTTTGGGTGGTGAGATGGGCTCAGAAGGTGTGACTAGCTCAACTACAGGTTTAACAGGGGCAGGTTTTGCAACTGCCTCAGCAAATGAAAGTTTATGGGGAGCTGGGGAAGGAACTGGCTGAAGGAAGGAAGGCTGAACTGGAGCAGGTTTTAAGGGAGCAGATGAGGGATCAGCTTGTGGTGTGGAAGGCTTGGCAACCTCAGTAGGCACCGCCTTAACCTCAACCATTGCTGGCTTTTCACACATAACAGGAACAGGTTTTGGCACCTCAATGGGAGCAGGTTTAAGCTCAGCTGCAGGCTCAACCTTAACATGAGCAGGTTTGGGCACCTTAACATGAGAAGGTTTGGGCACGTCAACATGAGCAGGTTTGGGCACCTCAACATGAGCAGGTTTGGGCACCTCAACATGAGCAGGTTTACGCTTAGCTGCTGGCTTAACCTCAATGGGAGCAGGTTTGGGCACCTCAACATGAGCAGGTTTGGGCACCTCAACATGAGCAGGTTTGGGCACCTCAACAGGAGCAGGTTTACGCTTAGCTGCTGGCTTAACCTCAATGGGAGCAGGTTTAGGCATGTCAACCTCAACGGGAGCAGGTGTGGGTTTAGCAGTTGGCTTAACCTCAACAGGAGCAGGTTTGCTTGGAGATACCTCTTTAGCAACCTCAACCATTTTCACTGGGGCTGTTATAGGCACAGTCACTGGCTTCACAGGTGGGATAAGTGGAGGGAGATCATCAGTTGATGCAAAATTAGGGACAGGGCTTGGTAAAGCTTTCTTAACCTCAACAGCTGCAGGAGGGCTAGAGGCAAGAGCTTCTGAAAATGAAACTGGGGGTGCCACAGCAGGCTTTGAGGTAACTTTGAAAGCAGCTGGGCATACAACAGGCTTTGCAGCAGCTGCTGGGGCAGGTTCAGCTTCAACTATCATTTGCTTGGGGCTAGCCTCTACTGGTTTTTCAAGAACTGGGGTGACTTTGCACTCTACAGGGGCCGGAGTAGGCACAAATGCCTCTCCCTTCATAGCTCTTCCTTGTTTGCCAGCCTTGACAACTTTTGGGGTAAAGCGGTTAGCCTGATTAGCAGAGGAGCCCCCAGGAGAGCCAGCTAGGGGCGATGGCACGGGCGACAGGGGAGTAGTGGAGGAAGTAGATTTTGGTGAGGTGGGAGAGGAGGCAGACAGAGAGGAGCGTTTTCTTCTGCCAGGGACAGACTTTGGGGCAGAGGAACCCTGCGGATTCTTGGCATCTTTGCCTTTGGGCTTTACATGGCCAGTAGCAGCCTGAGGTTTCAGGGTCGCAGCTTGGGAAGGAGGTGTAGCTGAATAGAAAAGTAATTCTTTAAAAAATATTGCTGGTAAAAAGACTTACTCATGCGGATTAACTCATCAAACCAAAACGCAATCTCCTTGCTTAGGGTTAGGAAAGGGACACGCCTGCCTAACAGACTGATGCAAAACCACAACTCAAAATGCACAGTACTTAGTACCACACAGGAGAGCACATTATATATTTAGTCAGGATGCAAAAAGAGAAAACCATACTTTCAATGCATATCACACTGCCACATCACAATAGCACTCACTCATAGCAAATGCATAAACGCACCAAAGAATGGACCAATGAACAAGTTTTTTAAGGTAGGACTGACCGACACCTGGCCTAATTGTAAGATTTCAAATAAGTAGATTTTATAATTTCCTCTCAACCTATTTAACAAACTGTATAAGGAAAAAAAGACTTACGTCCAACAAAGGAGTACCTAGTCATTTGTTATAAGAGGTAAATAAAAACTACCGCATTAGCGACATTTTCAGATGAGGCAAAAAAGATGCAACTTTAAATAAACAAGGACCCAGAGAAAATCCACTGTAAAAGAGGACGCAGGAGCATTATACCTTTGTACCTGCCACATTCATGTTACCATCTGTGAAAGAATAAACCCACCCTGATCAGAAAGATTAATACAAAAAAAAAAATACTGACAAAAAGAGGGGAGGGCCTGTTTTTTTAGGATAAACCAACCTGAATGGTGGCGAGTGGAAAGAGATGGGACGTGGTCACATTTGGAGGGCTGATTTGACTGAATGGCCTTGGTGAGAAGAGTAATAGGATCTTGCTTGTCCAGATCTTCATTTACGATAGGCGGGTCGACAGTCACTTCAGCAGGCAATACTTCATCTTCAGCTGCGTCCAGGCAAAGATTCCTCAAGTTTTTAACCTCAGTCTGTGGAGCATCTTCACTGCTGGCACCGACATCTTCAGTAACAGATGGTTTCGGTACATCAGGAATTTCTTGTGCCGCTGCACTGGGCTCCTCTTCAGTGGTCTTTGCTTCAACAGAAATCTTTTCAACCTCCTCGATGGCAGTTTCTTCAGTAGCAACAGCAGACTCTTGACTTTGTACCTCTTTAGCTGGAACTGCTTCTTCAAGAGCTGGTGGCTCTTCTGCGGAAACAATGGGCGCTTCGACAGCAGGCAAAGATTCTTCTGGAACTGGCATGTCAGCTGAAGCCCCTGCTGGTCCAGCAGTCACCTCTTCCTGTGTGACAGGTGTGGCCACCAACCCAGTCTCTTCAGTTTGCTCAGTGATGTCTTGAGTCGCAGCTACACCATTTGCTTTATCATCATTGGTCTGAATGCTAGCTTCTTCTGTGGAGGCTATCACTTGGGCAGGATCAGAAGTTTCTGTAGGATTCTCCAGTGGGATTGTTTTGCTCACAGGAATGGCCATCTCATGGGGAGCAGAGAAATCCAATGCTCCTTCAGCTGATTAAGGAGTATCAACAGGAGTAACAGGGGAAGGGGCAATCACAGTCATTGTTTGGTGAATAATTTAACGTCAACGCAAATTTTGAGAGGTTCAAGAATACACCGTGAAGTGAAAAAGAAATTGTGCTCCAAACTAGGGCTGAACGATTCGGGAAAATTAGCGGAATCCTTTTTAAAACCAATGTTTCGATCAATCACAGCAGGAAATTACTGTAAGCCATGGTAACAAGTAATCTTATCATGAATTACTTTTAAAATCTGGCAGAATAATCAATAAGTCAAAGTCTTATTAACATGTTAACTTTTTGATTCAGTTTCCACGTCCAGTCCTGAGGTGCAGCGTTTCTATCAAATAAAAGGGACGTTTTCAAATGTGCGTTTTATTACTTTGCGACGCCGGTTGAAAGTCGGTTTATCGTTCAGCCCTATCCCAAACGTGAACAGAACAACGAGTTTGTAAGAAGTTAATCTACGTGTTATTGGCACTTGGTATGCCAAAGTATAACAAAGAAAGGGGTGTTAGGTGCAGTAAGTAAAAGACAAAAATAGGCCCAGGTCCCAAACTCCATGCAGTGTGTATTTGTGAGATAAACAGAGGATCTTTGCACAAGTATGCATGAAAACAAGTGATTAATCCATTTACTAACATAAATGCTTGAATTAGACAGCTCACCATGTGTGATTTATTTTACTGATGAAAGGCTTTGTGGAGGTGTTACTTAAAGTCTAGAAATCACTTTGCAAGCCAATACACGCCCTTTTATCCAAAAATGAGAGCATTTCGGTCAGCAGAAAAGGAGGGCTGTGTGTTATAATGTACACACAATCCTTATAAAGAATAACCCAAAACAACTGCGGGCCTTTTAATTTTAAGTGTCTAGTGCTGACCCACTTGGGGGTGAAGTTACATCAGTATTAGCTCTTACCATTGAGGCAAACACAAGTATTGAAATATGGCGCCATTGCTTTCAAACGTCACCTGAACTGCTCTTTAGTGTTGTTGGTCATCTTTACAAAAAAAAAGGGATGTTGCACCAAAAAAAGTGCACAATTAACTACATTAGCAAAAATGTGTAATTTAAAAAAAAATGTGAAATGTGCATTTAAGAATTGTTAGTATTTTCTTGCTCCTACCTGATATAAAACTAACTCAAACACATCCACGATAAGAGTCTTCTCAAATATGGATACAGACAAATCTATACATGTTATTAACCAGTAATTGCCCCATTTTTGGTCAAAAGAAAAGCATTGCCAACTGCTGACTTTCAAAAGATGTCCATATTACCATGAAAAAACAATACGTTAAAAAATGAGCAGCTGGAAAACGTAAATAATTATCCTAGATTATTTCTTGGTCTGTCAAAAAACAAAAAAATACAAATCCCAGATAAACACAAAGTGTTTTTTAAGGCATTTATCGTGCAAAGGGAAATCCACACTAAACACCATGCATTGTGTGCTAAATCCAGTTGTAAGTGCAAGTCACCGCACACCATTGTGAGTCTGTAAATAAAAAGAGGGGTCCTGGATTACCATTTTCAAGCCAAGCTGAGCAATATCACCACTGCAGATTCTTCAATGGGCAATCCTCCCTTACAAAATGTCCCACCAAATGGCTGGTGATGGTCAAAATAACCATCACCTGTTACATCAACTCAGCGTCCAGCCAGCTGAGTCAACTCACTGAGCCAAATTATCCTAAAAATGCAATATTGCTCTTTTACTCAACAAATTGCCTTCCGTAGAGGGCCATTTGTTGAGCAATCTGACCCTTTCAGGACACCCAGGATCCCGTTGTTTAATATGCATTATAGCATGCCTGTTAAGTAAAAAATATACGAACCGGTCTCCACTTGAGGCTGCTGCATCTCCTGCTCGGTGACTGGGACCGTTTCTGTTGCTTCACCAGGCATGGTTGCTGTATGGGAAAATAAAAATACATTTTGATTAACTCAAAGGGAACTCTTAATACATGCCAGTACTGGATCACTACTATTAGCAAGGATAGTAGTTTTAAATCAGCTATTCAGAGTCCTGCTGTACACTAGTATGGTCAGCCTCTGTTAAGCGTAGTTAAATATGGAAAGCAATCATATCCAAAGGTGTATGAAGATAATGATGTTTATATTATTTTTGGCAAACTTGTTAACTGCATCTCTTCAGACTTGTATAATGTTGTTAACAGAGAATACCAGCTGCTGCCCTCCACTAGGTGTATTTACAGCTCCTCCAGTTAAACCCAGAGATGTTAATTGAATGGTTATGAGTTTGTGTGTTTTGTACGTCTGTGAAAAGTGTCTAACTGTGATCAACCTATGTGTACCCTTCTTGAACAAAACTATCTAAAGAAATGCATTGAAGTAAAAACGGACAACAAAGTTGGGGCGTAGTTAACCATTTAGAGAGTGACTTGCAGCTGAACAGGTGACCGAGCCCATGCTTTAGCTTCGTCTGTACTCTTGTTGAAGCAACATTAGCTAACGTTAGCTTCGGTTAGCTGACAGCTGGTGGCATCCTCAACAGGAGAAAATCTTACGGCGATTAACAAAGTCTACCATTTCCTTTTAAACCCACATCTGAAGGTGACACAAATAAACCTAACAGCACCAGACAATATGCTCACTGCGGCCCTAACAGGCTGCTGGTAAACTGGAAGTCATAATGTCCCCCCATTTTGAGCCTCTGATAGGCGTCACAACGGCTCATTTATCGCTTTACAGAGGGACGAAAAAAGCAAATATCTACCTCAGCCTGATACTGCTACTTTACTTTAACGCATAATACCACAAATACAGACGATAATAAGTGAAAAACTGCTGGATGATGTTGGATTATGAACGGAGACACTCACCGATTCGGGATGCTATATCCAAGATGGCTGTGAGAGAGAACTTCTGACCTCAGCCCCGCGGTAATATCCGGTACAGAGCGGGGAGTTCTACTTCCGGGGCACTTCAAGGCACAGGAAGTCATTTTTTTTACTGTAGAAAAGATAATACCGTAATTTTGACATAATAGTAAATCATTAACATATATCTTTGAGAACCTGGACTTCTACAAAAAATATAGATTTATAAATCCTACCACATGTAAAATATAAATGTGACTCAACTGAACTACATTTATCTGTTACAGCAGTATTTTACTTTACAGATAAAGACTTTACAAACAACGATGTTTGTTATTTGTCTATTATAAACAAAAAACCCATAAGTATACAAAGTTAAAACTGGCTCTATACTATCCCAGTAAAATACTACTTATAAACCTGTTGTAAAATAATCAAATGATATGAATGATTGCTTAATTATTTGTGTTATCTTTGCCAATAGTATCTCTGATATTTCAGAACTACATAGAAACGTTTCTGTGTGATTTATTTATTCTGTTATACTATGATCTAATAATCCAGAATGCTTTAGTTGATTTTCTAAAAATAATGGGTTTATTGTATTATGGTCCCGGCTTGCTTGAATGTATGGTATCTGGTTAACTCATGCAGACTGGGCATAATTATAGAATAGAATAGAATAGAATCGTTTAATGTCATTATACATGTACAATGAGAGAAATAAATGCTTCTGCCTTTCAAGGATGCCATCAAAACAAAAAACATCACAACATAAGACAACAAATACACGCAGCATACATACTTAGGAATAAGGAATAAAGTGCATTAATTATTTCCAGGAGTATAAAAATAAAATGTATAATATAATAAATAATAATAGTAGGTATGTATTTATAATAATAATGATATGTAGAGTCACATTTATTTCAAATGCAGGATGATTAAGAGTATGACTTTCAGGTGTTAAGAGCAATGATGGCTCTTGGAAAAAAACTGTCTTTGAGTCTGTTTGTTTTGGATTTGATACACCTGTAGCGCCTGCCGGAGGGCAGCAGGTTGAACAGGTGAAAGCCGGGGTGTGAACTGCCCTTAACAATGTTTTTGGCTCTTCTGAGGCAGCGGGAGGTGTGAATGTCCATCAGGGAGGGGAGAGGGCAGCCGATGTTCCTCTGTGCTGCTTTTACAACTCTCTGGAGCCTCATCCTGTCGGCCTCAGTGCAGCTGGCGTACCACACTGTGATGCAGTATGTTAATAGGCTCTCGATGGTAGAGCGGTAGAAGGTCACCAGCAGCTTAGTGGCCAAGTTGTTCTTCCTGAGCACCCTCAGTAAGTGCAGACGCTGTTGGGCCTTCTTGATGACAGCTGTGGTGTTGTCCTTCCAGGAAAGGTTGTTGATGATGAGGACGCCGAAGAACTTGAAGGTGTGGACGTTCTCCACACACTCGCCGTTAATGTAGAGGGGAGCAAGGTCGGTAGTATTCCTCCTGAACGATGATCTCTTTGGTTTTCGTGGGGTTCAGTGCCAGGTTGTTCTCTGAACACCACGCTGAGAGCTTCAGTACCTCAAGCTAAGCCACACCACAGTGAGTATCTTGATGATACTATGATTTAAAAAACTTCATTCATGTGTGTATATAATTATTCTTAGTAAATATTTTTGATTGTAATATTTCTGCGCTTTTGTAAACTTCTGAATGCAAGACCTTTATTTGTAATGGAGTATTTTTACTCTATCATATTGTTAATTCTTTATTCATGCTGTACTTACAGATATCACTGATGTAAACAAAGACAACATCTAAAATCAACATAAACTTTACAGAATGGTTGAATAGTTTAATCTATAACAATATATACAAATATGTATAGGTGAAAATTGTTGGCAAAAATATTGCAAACCGTTCTCATTTAAAGTAAGGGTTAGGGTTAAGTAAAATACAAGATTTTGAAAAAGTTGAAATACCAAATTTATTTTCACAAATGACTGTACAATAGAAGAATATAGAAAAAAGCAGACAAACAGCATAGCATTGGTAATGTAGTAGAAAAAACCTGCAGTAAGGAGATGTTCTTAAGTGGAGGGAATGATTGTACATCAAAAAATAGAAACTTCCCACCCCAACACAGGACCGTTTGTATCGTCATCCATATTAGTGATCGGGAAATATTAACAATGTTTTGTCTGTATCACTTTCTGATCGTTGATCCAGTTCAAAAGTCTTTCTGAAGATCTAAAAGAACAGAAGAAGAAAATAATTACATGAAAGAACATACTTCATATAGAGACGCTTATTTAATCTAGGCAAAATAAAACTTACCACTCTTTTTAAGAAGTTCTCCTTTCCATGAGCGAGCCATCACATCCAGAAACTGATCAAAGCATTTCACATATTTCGCCAGGCTTGTTCTCTTGTAATCTGTCAAGAAAAGAAATCAGTGAGCTGCTAGTGAGGTTTTCACAAGGAGCTTTGAATGTCTCTTATTACACCTTATGACATTTCCGGGGAAAATGTTTTTTTGTTTTTTTAAATCAACTTTCTTAAATGAAAAGTCCTCAGTCGCCTCCCTCTGTGTGCTGGGAGAGCAAACTGTTTCTGATTACAGGGCAAATGTGTTCCTTTCCGTTTTTATTTTAATTAGTTTTCACTTTTGGACTTTACAATGATCTGTAGTTATTTCACACAAGTTGAAAACAATGCTTTGCAGCCACCACTGGTTTCTAATTCTAGAAAAGTATTATACTAATAATATTTGAGTGGCCTAATATTTATCTGTGCGGGAATAACACATTTGAACATAACTAATAGATATGCAAACATTTAAAAAAGCTGGGCAGCATTTAAAATGTTGATTTTAAACATTATATATATATATATTAAGCTGCGTTCTATTTGGTACAGTCCTAATGATAATCATTATAAAAAACATGTCATGGTTGATTTGACCCTTTAGCTTTATTTTGAACCAGGAAAAGCGAGCAAAATGACCCAGTGTTAGCCTGTAACTTAAAAAGGGATGGTCATTTGTGAAATCTACGATGAGTTATTTGAGAATCTCACCTCTGATCTTTCGACTCTCTGCTGCTTCCTTCTCGTTTTCCTTGTCATTTGTCTCCTCTGACTTCTCCTCCTCTTCGACTGTCCTGGGACGATCCAGCTCCTCACAGATCATACTAAAAAAAAAAATTAAAAAAAAGTTATGATATAAGCTCTGACGATTTTCAATCACTGCAACAACAAAGCATGGGACAGTTCACTATCACTAACCTGATGGTGGGCACAGCAAAAGGATCAAAGGTTTCCAACTCTTTGAGGTCGATGGGAACAGAGATGCGGCCTGGCCAGAGTTCAAAAGGCAAGAATTACATTAAGACTGTCATTAATAAACATGCCATCTACATTCAATCACATTAGATCTAGGCTTACCTGTTTTGGGATGGACACTGAAGGGGCTCTTCAGCAAATGGTTCACTCCTTTACTGACGTTCACATCGAGCCGGGGGTAACAATACTGCAGCATGATCTCTTTCTCAAAGTGTTGGCCCTTTTTGGAAGTGCCCTTTAGAAAGAAAGATTACATTGTTGTGACTTTTTACAACAACCTCTATGGTGGTCATATTTGAAAAAACTAATCAAAGTCACGTTGTAATATGAAGAGACTGTATGTAATAAAAACTTAGGATAAGAAATATAATGTGGTCATTTATTTCTCCACCTTAATGACTCTAGGGTTTATCAAACATAAAATAAGCTACTCCATTTGCATAGTCTTGTCCTTGTAGAACACTGATCAAAACATTTTAAATCATTGTGCTTTCGTGTGTAATTCATTCTAAGAAATGTCTCGTCTTCAATATGGCCCCTGAGTCCCTTTTACATTGATAGATTATGAGTTTAGTGACTAGTGAGGAGTATTACCTGTTTCCGTTTGGCTTGGTCCTCCAACAGCATCCAACGGTTCTCCGGTTTCTTCTCGTTCTGAAAGGCCTGCTGTAACTGTTTTCTTACATGTAAATGCTTGAGTTAAGGTCAGGTAAAGTTATTTTCATAGTGTGTTGAACAAGAAGAGATCATACTCTCATGTTTGAATCACATTCGATTTGAGAGAAATAAAATGTGGTGTTTTCCATCAGCTATTGGCTCTACTGCATGTTCTGAAAAGGATATCTTCAGGTGTGAGTGCCAGCACTTTGTCCACAGATTCCTTACGACCCAGTATGTCCTGGTCCTGTAGTGCGTACAGGGGGAAGTATCGCTCCACCACCACCAAAGACTCTCTGCGGAAATCACAGGTAGAGACTTTCAAACAGCTGAAGCAACAACATCAGTCAGAGGCAACAACCTCAATAACAGTTGGTGTAATTATACACAAAAAACGCAACAGAAAAACTGTTACAGCCTCAAATTGACTTTACTGATAAAAGGATTGGCTTCTTACCTGATAAAGGGATGAATTGGATCTGAGAGCACTACTTTCTTCATCGTCTCATCACCTCCCTATAAAGACAGCAGTGAATAGAGCACACAATCTTGTGTTATTGACCCCCATGCCGATGCAAATATTTCAGAGATATGAGGGCGTGAAAGAGACAGACAGATACACTAAACCCAACTGCTCATAAATAAATCTGTCTTATTTATCTTATTAAAAGCCTAAAAATACTGTTACCTTAACCAGGCTGAGGTATTCAGCCACTGCGGAGCGTGCTGCTACCGAGAGCTTCCTGGCCGCTTCATCACACACCCAGCAATGCACTCCTCTTCTGCCAGAATAAACCCACAGCAGATGCTGGAAACCAAAGTCATCTAGAAGATCACATACATCAAAAAGTGTTAAGACACCTGTTCTGCAGAAAATAGAAAATGACACAAGACAAAATGAATGACAAACAAACCTCGAAGAGCTCTATCCAGGACGCGAATGGCGATGGTCATCAGGGTCCAACACTTGGGGCAAATCTCTGCAGCACTAAAAGGAGAGTTTGTGTTATCTCAGTTAGGGCTGTGCAATTATTCATATTTTAAAATCGCAATTACGATCTTGGCCTGCCTTAATTACGAAAACAACATAATCGAAAAAAACGATTATTTTGCTTTGCTAGGTTGTGACAGTGCACTGCAACATATTCGATCTAATTTATTTGTATTTATCATATTAATATATGTTTAGTACATTGTGGAAGTGCGCTCCAAAATATTTGTTGATCTTGTTTATTGGTATTCATTATTATTTATCTAAATGTATAATTTATTTTAGTATTGGTTTTTCAGTTGAATTATATATTCAGGGTAATCAACAGTTAAAAACATACTGTTCAAATTATTATTTGTATTTGTTTTAAAGTTCAATAAATTGATGTTTTCAAAGTCAATGAATAATCGTATTTAATAATCGTGATATCAATTATTGACCAAAATAATCGTGATTATGATTTTTGCCATAATCGAGCAGCCCTAATCTCAGTTATGTAACAGTCAAGATTTAATCATTTTAACAAATTAACCACAGAATCAATTTACCTGCAACAGCTTCTGACATCATCATAATCAGTCATATCGATATCAAACACCAGCTCCTTCTCCAGGGCCTGGAAGGTTCCTGACTTCACTGTGTTGTGCTGATTGGGCTGTGGACGAAACATAATCAACTTTATCCATAACATATCTGCAGGGGCACAAAAAACTAAGAATGCAAAAGAAGATAAATGCATTCTCACCCTGTGACTGTATATGGCCCCAATGTCGATCTTGTAAGGGTTCATCTTCTGTATCTCCTTCTCCAGCTCGTTCTGCGTGGTGAAGGACTGGTAGCGGACATAGATGTCATCTTTGAGCGTGAAGGAGAACTCTCGATTCTGAAAGTAGTTCTTCTGCACTGAAGTTGTAGAAGAAAAACAATATATTAGTCCTGTATAGTCAGTGGTTCCCAACCTTTTTTGTCAGACATACGTAGGTCAGGTGAACTCATGTGTCAAACTACCTGGGAGATTCCAAATATGTAGATTTAAATCAACTTAAAACCAGATTTAATTTAACTATAAAAGATAGAAAGTGGAAATACAGTAACAGTATTTACCATGTAACAAAAACACTCTCATACAACTATAATTTATTTGTACTTTGGAAAAGCACGTGCTGGTAGTGTAATACCTGTTTATCCATTACTTTTAGGTATTATTTTTGAACCATTTATCCTATATTTCCTTTAGCTAACTAATTCAATTGTTTGGACACTTGGAAACATTTTGTATTATGTGACACTTTCAGTCACATATTGTTCAGTTGTTATAGTAGCTGATTTATGTATTTTTTTAATAAAATTTATTTCTCAGATGAGATGAGCTACTACACTGTTTTTGTATGTACCCATAGAAAACTGCAGAAGCACACATGTGAGTACGCCATGTTGGGAATCATTGCCTCTTTTTCACATTTCAATTGCAACTGTTCTGATCTATAATTATCTTCTTGACTTTGCCTATATTTGTACTCTTACTGTGTTTATTGTAGCAGTCAAAAACATTTGTAGTTATTCAAATACTACTTTCCAATAAATATTATTCTCATTGTTGTGTTGTTTGCTCCTTGACTTTGCAATAGGAGGGAATAAGCACACCATGCCGAACAAACAATATGCTTCATAATGTCATCAAAACCTGCCACTGAGCTCTCTAATTTAGCAAATAACAAAACATAAGTTAACAACATAATGAATTCATCTTGCTAATGTTATGTATTGCTAGCTTTCAGCGGGCTGTCTAATGACGACACTCACCTCCTCCATAGTTCAGCCAGCGGTAATACTGTGAGAAGGGGAACAGCCGTCGGTAGTACAGCGGCAATATGTCCGGCAGACAGGCCGAGTCATAATCTGAGGCCGGCATTACCTGACAGTGCAGTAACAGAATCGTTACAGTTGTAAAAATATGTTAAATTAACAGAAAGAAGCTAGCTTGCGGCCGCTACAGACTGACAGTTCAGTGTGTTGTTTTACACTGAGAGTAGCGCGGGAAAAGACTCAAGGAAGGGAGAGGGAGAGAGCCAATGAGAACATTATTACACAATGACGTCATCAAAAGCGGAAATAGTTTTTAAATGTTTTTTTTATTTGCAGCATCAAATATACTACCAAGGGAATGTAATGTCAAATGGATATGAGTAAATTGTATGTAAATACTTGCCGCGCTATAAAAGATTATATCTGACTTTTTCAAAGCTTTATTTAACCTTGTAATGTGTGTCCTACAACGGAAGTGAAGGCGGAAGTGTCAACGTTCTGAGAGAGCATTATGGGATGGGTAGGCATTTGCATAGATATCTATGGGCATTTGACTCTACTGCAAGTCCTTTTTTATTTTTGTTTTGTTTTACCCATCAACCAATAAAAACGTAATTTCACTATTGGCTGAGTATTTGTGTATATATGTGTGTCACAAATAATATCCCTTGCAATGTAGTAATTTATATACTACACCTCTAGAGGGCAGTACCGTTTAAGGACAAATATTATAATACCCCATTCAAGGGATTGTGGGGGTCCTTTTCCTCATGGACTGAAAAATGATCAGTTGCTCTTTGGACTGTGGGCTGTGCATTACCGTATATATGATTTACGATCTAATTGTATTCATTTCGTCTCATCTATAGCTTCACTCTGTTGTCATTAAACCTCTCTATAATTGCCATGCACTGGCTCTGTCATTTTGCCTTTATTACACACAACATGGATATTTGATAGAATGTAAATGGAAAGACCTTTTACACACAAACACTTGTATGTACAGTGCAGCTGCCATTTAAACATGCCTCACTTACAACTTAACTTGCAGTATGTGAAATGTAACTATGAAAACGTTAAGAAACAAAATAAATGTATTAACTTTTGCACATCAATATTTTTTGTGCACACCTTTCCAACCACGACCCGTCCATTCCTCTGCACTCCATTGAATCCAGTTGTTTCAGAAAGGTTGACGTTGACAGTGAGTATTACCTTTCACCGTTGCAATTATCCAACTGTTATCATAGTATGCTACGGTATGGGAAAAACCTGTGAAGTTGATTAATGGTAATGAACTTCTGTCTCTTTGCAGCATCACTGAACTGTGCCACATTCAGGAGCAATTTATAGACAAGCATGCCAATACATTTCCACTTGATGATTGGACTTGTGTTTATGGTAATATTTTTTAGTCATATCCTGATTTACATAATGAAAAAGCTCTCAACCGCATCTTACTTGAATTATGCTAATTGTTTTTGCTGAAGGCCACAGGGGATGTGGTTAGTCCTTTCTTAGAAATGATTTGAAATGGATTTGGGATTAACAATGTCTGTTTCTACTGACGCTACAGCTGAATGTCAACAAGTTTGGTGCAAATAAATGCGCATTACATAAAGTAGCTGCTACCCTAAAATATAACTTTACTTCAGCTTTTCTGTGGCTGATCATGCAAGTATGTAAGCGGACATCTCATAATGAGAACTTATTGCAGTGGTGAAGGAATTGATCAGATTTTAAAGGTCCCATGTCATGCTTTAACGGTTATTACCCGTCCCCTTGTGTTATGAAGGTTTTTATGCATGTAAACGGTCTGCAGAGTCAAAAACCATCAAAGTACACCCTGTAGCGAGTAAAACTCTAACACAGTCTATGCTGCCCCAAAACGCCTCGTTGGAGATTTCTCATTTTCCATTGTTTACTTCCTGGGTACTGTGACGTGTGAATACCCAGAGGCCACACCCTCTGCCAGTCTTTCACGAAACAGAGCTTCACAAACCTTTCAGCGATTCACGCCGGATATGTACAGCGTAGGGCTGAAGAACGATGCTGTTCCTCCTTTGTTTGGACCAGCGGGAGATTCGGGTATACACAACCTGTAAGTATTGATTGTTGTTTGTGTATTTATGATGTTTAAAACACACAAGGTATGTTTAAATGGGTAAACGTTTTTCGGGCTGCTAAGTTGGGATCGCGGAGAAATGCTCTCCGCAGACCATGCTCATAGCGTTATAAACCTTTTTCTTACTCAATATCAAGCAACACTTACCGTTTTTACTTCGGCTGTGAGTGTTTGTGTGTGCTCAGGGTGAGTTTAGCTTGTTCTCGCTGTATCGCCGACCCGGAAGCCTGTCCGCTCCTCGCAGCAGATCGCAGCAACGAGCCTCGCAATGTCTCGACCAATCAGAGCACACTGGGCTCACAGGGAGGGGGGGTCAGGAGCTCCAACAAGCCATTTAGGACAGAGAGTGAATACCGGTGAATACACATACTTTACAGAGATGCTGTATGAGAAACCAACGTGAGTTTGGAACATTGCACAGTGTAAATCTATTCTAGTATACCTCAACAATGGAATTATGATCAGTAGAAATGGGCATGACATGGGCCCTTTAACTAAAAATATGTTAGAAGAGGTCAGTGGGCACAGTGTAAGCTTGGACAAACAACTTTAAACAAAGCCTACCCAAGGTGCCAATTGTCGTTTAAACAACTCAACCAGAGCCACATTAGCATCAAAATAAAAGGTGTTTAAAAATAATTTCCAAAAATTCTATAAACACTCAAACACAACATATCCAAACAACACAACTCAAATTAATATATTGTTTTAATCAAGAATTGTAAAATAGGAAATGACAACAAAAAAACAGCAATCACTATGAACTAGTTCAAGCTGTATTTAGTAACAGGGACAGTATGTGCCATCAAAGGCAGGCAAGCACATGAAGGCATGCATGGTATTCTATTCTCAAGAGGTCTATAGTATTCCGTTTTAAGAAGCAATGCTTTGAAATACCACCAGGGGTCACTATTGCTACAGTTTAAAAATAAAAAATGTACACTTGTTTCACTTTTCAATAACCATGTTTCTATAACATTTAATGATTTAGATCCTTATGACGAAAATAAATGTCCCATACATGGTCTAATCTCGTGTTATTTCATTGTTTTCTAAAGCAAGTTTTAAAATCCTGATGTATTTGATGCATTTACATTCTCCCTCAATAGCTCTCTAAATTTTGATGGAATCAAAAGGCACAGATACTAGCACATAGTTACCATATTGTGTTTCAGTAATGACTTTAACTGTGTTGTTTGCATAGTTGTTCAACAAGTCAGTTAAGGAACCAGGCAACCACTTCCTCTCCCTCACATGTCCTCTCTACTCTTTGGATTAACCACATTCACACACTCAAGCATTCAACCTACTCCAAATAGCAGTACTTTGTGTGTTTTTGATAGATTATCAGTTGAAAAATTGTCCTGCTTTGAAATGAATGTGGTCTCTGTTAATCAGTTATGGGTGATATGGTCACATGATTTGAACACTGGCTTCCTTGTTTTCAGTGGGAAGTTTTGGTGTTAATGTGACATGAACGTAATGAATTTCCATACTGGATATATGCTGCTTTCATTTTCCCACCCTAAAAGCAAAAACATATTTATATTACTGTTTTTATTCAAATGTAATGAATTTTAAACATATTCTGGCATATTAAACAAAAGCCATATTACCATCATATCATCCGGCTCTTTACTTAGAAAACCCAGCTAACAAATTGTGTAAAACCTGCAAATTTGAATGTGAAAGCTGATACAAGTGTCTTGTGGTTTCTTTCAACTAATCATAACCTGTACAATAACTGTGACTATTGTTAACCATTGTGAGATTAAAACATCATAAAACTACCCTTTGTTAAATGAATACAGAGCTAAAACGAAACATCTGTTCAGCACCTGTAAAGGCATAGTTTCTGCTTCAGAAAGCTGGGTGGGATCATTGTAAGTGAAACCCTTCCCTTTTGTATGTCATTCACATTGAAATAGCTTCCTCATCTTGATGGCACTCCCCTTACTGACCCGGGTTGTGTGCAAAAGGAAGTCAACTGACGTGTACTGTAGGATTCTTATCAGTGACGGTACAGATTAACAGCAGACGGAAATATACAAAATCTTGTTCGACATTGAAAGGAGACCATCCTGTCCGTTTTCTACAAGAGCAGAGGCAACAAACAGAAACTCTAAACAGAAAGTTCACGCGCTACAGGAGGCAAGTTTGGACACGTTTTGTTTCCTGGGACGTCTGTTTACTCTGAGGATCTGCCTGAGGAAGTCTGTCATTGTGAGAGCTTTTATAAGTTTGTTTGAGGACTTGTTAGTTGTAGGTAAACTTCAAGTGTGTCAAGTTTCACACTGGACACTCAGGACTCTCAGGACACTCAGCATTGTCACTCTCTCACCACTAGAGGGCCCTGTATGACAATTTACAGGAAGTATAGTTATTGCTCTAATATCTAAAGAAGAAATTATGATTCAATTGGCCAATAATTAAGTCTTTCTTGTTTTATTACATAGGTGTGTTTTTTGTTTGTGTTTCATATCAATTAGGTCTAAAGGTAGGATAATGCCCTTCAAATTACAAGAGCTAATATAATTATATTGTAGACAGAAAACACAGCAATACACTTTCAATTAACAAGTCATACAATTGTTTTAAAAACGGATACAAGTGCGTAAAAATTTGTATCACTAATTATTGACAAGGTGTTGCCAACCTGATCCGGTGACGTGAACAAGGAAGCTGCACCCAGGTAAATAAAACCTGTCTGTCTGCTCTTTGTTAGGAACACCTTTGACTTGCAAAGTGTAAAGAAAGAGTATAGTGTTGTGCTGTTAGAGAGCCGATGAGTGTTCAGGACTCAACTTCAGGGGTAGCAACATGCTGAAAAAACTCTTTCAAGTCCTGTGCTTCTTTGCTTTTTTCACTCTGGCATGTTTTGTGGTGCTTCTATACTTTAGAAACGACAGCACTTTAACTCAGTTTAGACAATCGGACGATAAAGTAAAGGTGAACAAGACAGTTCCTCAATGGACCAAAGAACCAAAGAATGGATCCCTTAATCTCACCAAAGAAAAGACAGTGATGGCACCCACTCCAAGGAAGGGTTTGGAACCTTGCCCTGACACCCCCCCGCATCTTGTGGGTCCCCTCTTGGTGGAGTTTAATACCAAAAGATCCTTGGATGATATCAGAAAGGAGATGGGTCCCGTTCTGAAGGAGGGAGGACGATACAAGCCTCCAGACTGCATCGCCCTGCAGAAGGTATGAGAATAAATGCAGAGACAAATGAACACATATTGGATCAGTTTTCTGTATTATTAGATACATGGAATCTATTTTCAAAGAAAGAGGTGTCAAAACTTAATTGAAGTTTGTAATATACATCATATTTATGTGAGAATTCTGACTAAATCACCAACTTTTATGTCCTTTCACTAAGGTGATGGCTTTCATTTTGTATTAAGTATTTTCTTGTTGTGTTAATGTGCTAAAATATATTTATTTTTAAGCGTCACTTTAACTAGACCTATAGTTGTTTAGAATCAAGTAACTGTTTACCTGTTATTTTTTTATTTGTATTTTCTCTTTTTTTTTATAAATATAAAAAATCATAATGAGATCAAAAGTAAAACAATACACAAATGGGCTTCCTATAGCAAACTCACTGCATTAAGCTGCATGATGTAAAATATGGTCAGAATCTAATCATGAAATGCTCAAAAAATGAACAAAGATTATAAACTGAATGCATAGAAGTAACCGTTTTGATGTTAGTTAAGTATAGTGTAAATGTCTCCTGAAATGAGCATGCTAGCCATCATGAGAGAATAAAGAAGAGCTGCCCCTTCTGAGGACTTTTCACAGTTTCATGATTGTGTATTGTATTAATCCATGGTGGGAAAAATTAGTGTAGCAACTCAAAATGAAGCAGATCAAACCCTTGGTACACATCTGTCATGTCAGTTGGTGCCGCCAGCTCGACGTATAAATCTGAACTTCTGCCACGTAGAGCAGGATGTACGAGTATGCTGTATGTTTTCACAGTAACCAGTTTAGCAGATTTTACAGACAATTCTAAGTTTAAAGGTCACCTATGCAAAATCCTCTTCTCCATGTCTATTCTACATCAACATGTGTCCCCTCTGTGAAAAGAGACTTTGAAAATGTCAGGAACAAAGATTCTCTCTCTTTTTGTTCTGATCCATTTCTATAAAAACCTGTCAGCTGATCAGATTTTGGCCACTTTGTGATGTCATAACGATGTGTTGTCTTGTGTAACCATTAGCCCAATCACCAACAAGGTAACCCCCCCCCCACCTTATCACCTGAATCTCCTCCTAGAGCACCATTGTGTTTTTGTTAACCAAATGTCTCTCAGAGGGGCGTGGGGAGGCGCTCCTTATTTTCATCTAAAGTAACAGACAGAGAATCAGCACTTTTGAAACAGGGCTGAAACAGAGGGGATTATGGGTAATGCTGCAATGATCTGTTTGGTATTTCGAGCACTCCAGAGACATGTTTTGTATATATCCGAGATCTTTAATATATTCATGGACAACAGTATAATAGGGGACTTTAAGATAAGATTTATATTTATATTAATGCAAACTTCCTTATTTCACTTGTGTAGGTGGCCATCATCATTGCATTCAGAAATCGGCACGAGCACCTGAAGCACTGGCTGTTTTATCTCCATCCCATACTGATACGACAGCAGTTGGACTACACAGTGTATGTTATCAACCAGGACGGAGAGGGAGTGTTCAACCGGGCTAAACTGATGAATGTCGGCTATGTGGAAGCGCTGAAGGAATATGATTATGATTGCTTTGTCTTCTCTGACATAGATTTGGTTCCCATCGATGACCGTAACCTCTATAGATGTTTTGAAAATCCACGACACTTGGCCGTAGCTATGGACAAGTTTAATTTCAGGTTACCCTACAACACCTTCTTTGGCGGTGTTTCTTCATTGTCCAAGAAGCAATACTTGAAGATCAATGGCTTCCCAAACACCTACTGGGGCTGGGGGGGTGAGGACGATGACATCTACAAGAGAATTGACTTCCGTGGGATGTCCATCTCTCGACCGGACTCTGTGTTGGGAAAGTACAGGATGATCAAACATCAGAGAGACTTGCACAATGAGGTTAATCCAAAGAATCCGGGTAAACTGAGCCAAACTCTTAGAAACATGGATAAAGATGGGCTTAATACCCTCAAATACACAGTCAAGGAGATTGTGAAGGATCTTCTGTACACATTTATCACTGTGGATATTGACGCCCCACCAAGCTAAAGGAAGGAGGAACCTGCGAAACTGGAAATGCTGTTGACTTCAGAAATGTGCTATTGTGTGTGTGTGTGTGTGTGTGTGTGTGTGTGTGTGTGTGTGTGTGTGTGTACAATTTGCGTATGACAATCGTACTTTGAACAGAAAAATGTGAAGGTAACAACATGCAATAGCCAGCATTGTTAAATGGCATACTGACAGTGGATTAAACTTTAAATTAAAGTAAATCGTTTTTTTAAGAAGTGTTGGACACAATATTACTATTTTATATACTTAATGGAGTATTTGGTATTGATGTTACAATGTGCTCAATCATAATAGTTTACAAATGGTATCAGAATATAATTGTTATCGTCTTTTATCAGGTAAAATACAGTTTATCATATACTTCCTCTTGCACAAAGTAATGATAAAATAACCCACATTATACGTAACATTACTAATACTAAGTAAATAAAATGATCATGATATTGTTCGGTAAGAGTAAAAAACGATTAACTTAACTTTAACTTACTACCAATATGACCTTTATTAATGATGTCCACTGTCACCTATTATGTCTGTGTTGGCAAATGATCGGGTGAAGGGTCTTTTATTCATCATTCAACACAATACTTTGTAAATGGGATGATTTTGTACTGAGACATTTGTTTTAATCAAACCATTTATTGTTTTTGTACTTCAGTTTGCTGTGTAGTTGCATCCTGTGAATACTTGAAAGTGTGATGAAATCAACAATGGGTAAATACATGTTATAGTGGTGGGGATGAACAGATTGATTTATCTTTATATTGGAAAGATGGGTTTACTGCTTTTTATGTATGGCCTTTTGCATGTGATGAATGTGCCTTTGTCTTGTGAACTCTAGCAATGTTTTGGAAACTTTTATAAAGATTTTAAAAACAACTGTGAGGACATTTGTGGCCACTGAGCTTGCTTGTGAACATACATTGAGCTTGCAAGCCTAAAGTTATTAAACCCTGTTTCCTTATTTTCAGCAGGCATAGCATCATTCTTAAAAGAGAACAATTCGTCCAACTAACAATTTACAAATTCCTACGTGTCACTTTTCTTCTTTTTTTTTCGGGTTCATGTAATTGTAAAGCTTCTTTTGTAATTGTGTAAGATCATATCCAGTAGCTTGCATGAGAAACACTGCTGTAGCCAAAGGGGAATCAACAGAGTAAATTATAAGCAAACACCCTTACAGCAATTTTAAAAAGCATACTGTTCAAAGTGTGTAGTTTTTCCGCAGTTAATTATGGTTTTCTTTTAGATAACTGAGACTTTGATATAACTTGTTTTGAGATTAAATACATCAAAGTCACTCTTTGTGAAAAATTAAAATTACCCCACGATGAACTGAAACATTGGGTTCATTTCAGTCTCTAGCAAGTTTGATCAAAATTTTCCTTTAAATTGTTGTTTATCCAATTTTGAAATGCTCTTTGAATTCATAGCATGCCTAATTATTAAATAGTTTTCCTAATCTTAGCCCATTTTAAACGCAGAGCAGGCAGAGGGACATTTTTCTGAGGAATGCAGTTTTTGGCGAGTGATGTAAGAGAAAAAGGGCGAGGCAGTGAACTTTAACAATAGGTGTTTGCTTTAGCCATGTGACCCACACTATGTTTCAGTTCTGGCCCTCCAAGGAAAGACATTTCGGCCCCAGTGAGAGAAGTTAAGTATTCATCTCTTCAGCCTAAAGAGCTGGAGTGACCTGTTTGAAACGTTGATATACTTCATATTGAAGGGCAGATGCAAGACGTACACTGAATAAACATAATCGTTGACTTTAATTAAATGTATTATGTCAACACGTAATTGTGTTAGGTTAGCTGAATCAATAATATAAAGTTGAACCTATTTTTTTATTTAAACTTAATATTGTTGGTTTCAACTAAGCTAATGCAATTATGTGAAATGTGTTGACAATATATATTTAATGAAAGGTGCAGCACACACTTTGGAGGGCATGCACACTTGTGATGATGTTCATTATGTTGAGCTGTTTATAATAACATTCACATTTTCACTAAGGGAATTCATTTGGATTGTCAGGTTATGTAGCAGTTGTGTGGTTCGCAAGGGTTTCAGCTAAAATGAAATGAAAGTTCAATATTTAGTTCTAAAACAAAGCCATTGTCCTGTGTATCAAACCATTATCTAATTCCCCTGACCTTAAAACTCCTGTCATCATTCATCTTGTTACTCATAATCAAATTGTTATTTTTGGTACCATGGGCGTAATTTCCACTGGGGACAGGGGGGACATGTCCCCCCCACTTTTCAAAATCCCGTTTGTGTCCCCCCCACTTTTCAAATGTGTTTTTGTGATCATCGTCACGGAGGAGCGTCTGTGTGTGTGTGTGTGTGGCAGGAGCGCATTTTGTGTGTGAGAGAGAGACAGAGAGAGACAGAG
>NW_011351702.1:407467-411387 GCF_000735185.1 Notothenia coriiceps | reverse complement strand
ACTACTACTACGTACGTACTACTACTACGTACGTACTACTACTACTACGTACTACTACTACGTACTACTACTACTACTACTACTACTACTACTACACTACTACTACTACTACTACTACTACTACTACTACTACTACTACTACTACTACACTACTACACTACACACACACACACACACACACACACACACACACACACACACACACACACACACACACACACACACACACACACACACACACACACACACACACACACTCCTGTCTCAACACAGATATCAGTGTTATCCAGCAGATACCATCTCTGTGTTTGGCATAAGTTTTTCATTTCTGTTTTTTTCAAGTTATCTCAATCTGTACCACATCTGTGTTTACTTCCTGTGATTTCCCACTTTTTGTTTGTTGTCTGTCCTGGCAACATATCACCTGTTTCCCATCAGCCTGACATCACCTGACCTCTTGTACACCTGCATCGCACCCTCCTATTAGATTCAGCTTGTATTTAAATCCTGATATTCTGTTGTGACTCGTCTCAAAGTGCGTACTTCTGTACTTAGACAAACTGTTTTAGTGCACAAGTGTATACAGTTCAAAAAGTGAGGCGTGATGGACACGTCTTGCACTCAATGACCACCATCTTGTCTTCGTAACAGAAGTAATGCGACCAGGTGTGATTGTGGCTGCCGCGTAAACACAGCACTAAACAAATCAAATATAGACGTGTGGATTTCTTCATCAGTCCAGTGACATGCGTCTATACAGGTGTTGAAAAGAAGCCACCGTTGTTATGTGACTGGGTAGATTGAGCAGTCCCCGTGAGGGCCCACAAGAAATGTGCGATTTCAGAAAACCCAACATGGTCGAAATGTGTGCACAGCATAAGTGTTAAGAGTGGACGATTCTACGAAAAGGGAAGAATCCGGATTGAAACACAGCATGTGCTTTTCTGCTCGCCTCATCAGACCCTTGTTTGTTGATGATTTGTCGCGATCAGCAAGTTAGGAGTATTTCATAAAGTTCTCCTGTGACATGTTCAACTATTCGAGTGTGTGTGTGTGTGTGTGTGTGTGTGTGTGTGTGTGTGTGTGTGTGTGTGTGTGTGTGTGTGTGTGTGTGTGTGTGCAAGTTATGTGATGTTTTTCCTTGACTTGAATACAATTGTTTTGCACATAACCTGTGACATTTTCAACTATTATAATCTGTGTGTGTGTGCGTGCGTGTGCGTGCGTGCGTGTGTGCGTGCGTGCGTGCGTGTGTGTGTGTGTGTGTTACCTCCAGCTGTTTCCAGGTGTGTGTCAGGTTGTGTATGTTCTGACTGAAGTTCCCGGGCAGGTGTGTGCCGCTCCTCTTCAGAGACTCTCCTCGGCCCAGCAGGTTAGTCTTCCTGCTCTCCATCAGCATGAGCTCAGCGTGGCTGCTCTGAAACACACAGAGGCCAGAGGGACGTCACACACACGCAGAGGTCGCGTTAACCGAATATATTGTGACGTATATATTTTAACAACGACAGAAAACTCTGAAAGCAGTCAGTCATTTTGACAGATTAGAACAAACTCGGAACAGCGCCAAAGCTTCCCCGCAGCGAGGCTCCGGTGTCATGCCGTGTCATGCCGTGTTATGCCGTGTCCGCCAAAAAGGAAATGATACCGTGTCCAAACCGAACAGATCATTGAAATGTCTGTGAGTTTAGTCTGTACGCTGTGCGCGCTCCCGCGATGTGCAGTGGGAATGCACAACACGGCGCTAACAGTTCAACTCACTGCTTTTTGCACACGTCTGCACAGCCGTCCACTTTAAAATATAATACACTGTAGTTTGCTAAATCCTCTTTATCTGAAGTGTTTTCTATTTTTTAGCTTTTAAGGTTATTTGTATAGTTACATTTAAATTGGGTGCAAATAATTGTCTTTGTCGTCCTTTTGTAATGCTAAATGCTAATGCTAAATTGTTTCTTAAAAATACTTATTTGTTATGATGCTTATATATATTTTTTTTTTACCTAGCAAATTCCTTGATGTGGAAACTGGCAATAAACTTCAAATTCTGATCCTCCACAAAGCAGAAGCTTCACACGCCTACAGGTTGGGAGTGTTTGAGACTCAAAAGCTATATTTTCAGTGGAATATTCCTTTAACGTCTCCTCCGAATAATGCAGCGTATATCTCATTGTTTTTGTTTGCAGCTCATGAGGCAGGCGCTGAGTTTCCAGCACATTTCCCTCTCTGCTTTGACCACGTTCAAAGCTGAAACTGTTGCAGCTAAGAATCAAACGCGGCTCTTGACGTTGAGATTTTAAAGAAATGCTCCATTTTGTTCCACCAAGTAAAGCTGGATATTTCCCTCCCTTTAGTTTCCTGCTTTTCTTTGAGCGCTGTGGTTTGGGAGTGAAGGAGCTGCACAGAAATCTGTATTCATGCCATACTGTAAGTACTTTTCCCCCAGTTTAGATATTAATTGAGCTTTCTGTACAAAATGGACGATGCATTTTCATACGTTCTTGCTGAATAGTAAAAGGTTTTAGACTGTACATTTAAAAAGAATAATACTGTTCATTTTAGGGTATTTCAATCTGTGTAAGCTTATGGTATTTCCCCGTACATTTTACCTTTTTATATCAGTGAAATGTGGTGTTTTCTACATATTAAAACGGTGAAATGTGGTGTTTTCATATTAAAACGGTGAAATGTGGTGTTTTCATATTAAAACGGTGAAATGTGGTGTTTTCTAATATTAAAACGGTGAAATGTGGTGTTTTCTACATATTAAAACAGTCAAATGTGGTGTTTTCTAAATATTAAAACAGTGAAATGTGGTGTTTTCTAAATATTAAAACAGTGAAATGTGGTGTTTTCTACATATTAAAACAGTGAAATGTGGTGTTTTTCTACATCTACTACGTTGATTGACTTTTTGGGAGTTTACGGTCTTTTACTGTTTTTGCCATTTTAATTTTTTTTTACCGTAATTCTTCGATTTTCTTTTTACAGNATATTAAAACAGT
The DNA here is from genome assembly GCF_000735185.1 of Notothenia coriiceps. Lineage (NCBI taxonomy): Eukaryota > Metazoa > Chordata > Actinopteri > Perciformes > Nototheniidae > Notothenia > Notothenia coriiceps. The sequence continues at coordinate 408,388 of NW_011351702.1, read as the reverse complement.
GAAATGTGGTGTTTTCTACATATTAAAACAGTAAAATGTGGTGTTTTCTACATATTAAAACGGTGAAATGTGGTGTTTTCTACGTATTAAAACGGTGAAATGTGGTGTTTTCTACATATTAAAACAGTAAAATGTGGTGTTTTCTACATATTAAAACAGTAAAATGTGGTGTTTTCTACATCTACTACGTTGATTGACTTTTTGGGAGTTTACGGTCTTTTACTGTTTTTGACATTTGACATTTTTTACCGTAATTCTTCGATTTTCTTTTTACAGTCTATAAATGTGAAAACTGCACTTTGTCAACGAAGCCCAACTATAAACGATACTTGTGTTGTATTCAATCTGAGTAATGTCTCGTCATGCACTAAATACTCGTGTAATATACTGTAAATATGTTCCGGTACTTTGGGTNGCCAAACAGGGCCCCTTTAATCATCTTAAATCTTTCAGTTTGTACAAATGTTATCAGTTTCTTTCTTCCTGTCCGTCCCTTTAATCCTATGTTAATACTTTTGATGAAAACGTCTTGATTTTCCTGTTCCTGAAATATCCCAATTCAACTTTACACATTGTCTTTCCTTCCTCCATCGACTGTTCTTCTCTCTTCTCCTTTTGTCCTTGTCTCTTCTCCCTTTCCCAACCCTTCTCCGTCTGTTGTCATTACTGTAACACCCCTCTTGTATTTGTTTAATGCTCCCATCTTTTCTCCATCTCTCTTCTCAGTTGTTAGCGTAACTCTCCTTCAATGCCTCCATCCTCTTTTTGCTTAATTCCCCCCCCCTCCTCATCCCCCTTTCCCTTTCTCCTCTTTTCATTTTCTGCATCGATAGCTACTTGATTCTACTTTTCCCTTGTCGTTTATCATTACCGCCCGGCCCCATTTGAATATTTAAATGTCTCTTCTCTGACTCTCTCTCT
>NW_011351702.1:406057-407432 GCF_000735185.1 Notothenia coriiceps | reverse complement strand
TGTGTGTGTGTGTGTGTGTGTGTGTGTGTGTGTGTGTGTGTGTGTGTGTGTGTGTGTGTGTGTGTGCATGTTTTTTTTGCTGCGCTGTCATCAGAGAGGCGGCAGACATTTTTCAATGTCGCCGATTCTGATGGAGATGCTATCGCTCGGCGCCTCACGGCCATCCATCCCCTTCACTTAGCTAATAGCCACGCCGCGAGAACGAGCCATCGACAGCAAGAGTAAGAGACGAGTGGAAGGTAAATATGTCGCCGCCGCACTCCTCTAACAGTCAGGAAATTATACGATTTATTCGCTGATGGCAAATATTGATTTAAAAAAGGGGATTGGTGGGGGGAGGGAGGAGGCAGGGGTTGTTGTGTTGTTGTTGTTTGTTTGAAGGATGCCACTGAACCAAAGTCAAAGAAAAGAAGGAGAGAGAGAGAGAGAGATAGACACGGCGATTAAAATGCATGAGATCCGAACTTTGAGATAAGTGCTGAGAGAGGGATCTTGGAGACGATGGAGGGGAGAGGGGGAGAAATGGGGTGAGGAGGAGGGGGGGAGGGAGGAATGCATGGATGGATAGTTGTGATGTATTCATGCCTCGAGTCAATCTCCATGCAAGGATGGACTGAGATCCACGGGCCTGAGGACGGAGGAGGAGGTAGACAAAGAGAAGTGTGTGTGTGTGAGGGAGAGAGAGAGAGAGGGAGACATGCGGTAAATAAGAGGACGAGGTGATGTCCACGCTAACACACTCTGGAGATGTGACAGGCTGTCAGACACTGGGAACTGAACTTCAAGAGAAACATGCGAGCAGCACTGATGACTGCTCAGAGACTCAGGAGGCACACAACTTTTCCTACAGTGTGTGATATACGTTTGTGTGCGTGTACATGTTCTGCAGAGGCTAACATGTGACTCATTTGTTTAATTCTGGAACATAGTGACGTAACAATCGTGCATCTGTTGGTAAGGGCTCCAACATATTGAACTAGGAATAAGTGTGCAAAATATTTAAATTGTATTTTCGGACCCTGAACGAGACCGCCGGCAGAAGGAAGCCATGCAGGCAACGCAGCGCAGGAGGTGAACCTCTAGGCCCCGCTCTCTTTAACTCAACTTTCTGCTGCTTTCCTCCGTGGCAGTACCCATAAGGAGCTGCACATGCCGCCGTTTTTGCGTGGCTGTGTCTTTAGTTGAAAGCCCAGTGGCGATCTGCTCATCTGTCATCGAAAATAACATGCTACACAGGGGCGGACCAGCGGGCCGTTGACGACCGGCTCGGATTGCTGACGGCCGGCACCGCCCTTTATTTATTTAATTGTGTTTAAACTGCATCATGTAAGTTGCGCTGATAGGCGACAGAGGTCCACAGCTTCCCCGCAGCGAG
>NW_011351702.1:391600-406017 GCF_000735185.1 Notothenia coriiceps | reverse complement strand
TATGGGAAACACTGAGCACCCCTTCCCCCCGCCGTTGACGTTCACGATACAGAGGGCTTCATCAAATAACTTTGAGTGGAGCCAGAAGTTGGAGTACCTCAGTACCTCACTGAGAAAGTTATGTGCACCCCTGGTTATAGTGACACATACATAACAAAAGTTTTTTATACCAATTGTGTGAAATTATTGTTTTGCTTCATTAATCGTTTCATGAACTGAAAACGGTGTCTCCGGTGGATATGCTTTTCAGAGATATGAGATCATCAATCCACAATGAATTTTGTTTTAGCTTAATGCAATGCAATTTTCCTTAACAATCTTATAATCCTTTTCAAGTATTTGGATTAATAATCTGTAAAAAGTCCTTACTTTCTTTTTTATCTGTAAAAATATGGTGACATCTTTTTAGGCACATGATGTTTTGTAATTCTCATTCAAGCCACAAGAGGCTGAAGTTCTAAATAGGACTAAAATCATTTATGAGTTTCGTTTCTCTACCCTCTTAGAAACCATTTGGTCAGAGGTGTTTCTCCCTTGCCCATCAAGGCTTACACAAGCAGATGACAAACATTATTTGCTATCCAAATCAACCACATATTTAATTAATGTTTATGTAAGTTATTTGTTTAAAGCATGGTTTCGTTTGAGCAATGAGGAGTGCCTCTTTCATGTGTTTGTTCAACTCACTTCAAGTCCTCTCGCTGCCTCTGGTTGTTTCCAAGGAAGTTTCCATACTGACAGGAGTGGATGTGCTCGTGGATCTGCAGCAGGAACCACTCGCTGAACTCAAATGCCTATGGAGAGGATTACTATTTAATAAATGCAATAACCACACTGCTAATAAAAAACCAAAGTCATGTAGCTCAAACACACCTGTGGGAACTGCTCTGTCAGCTGCCACACACACTCCAGGAACTGAGTGAAGATAGGAGACACTTCTTTTGGATCCCCGTCCAACTGGTCACACCTAACACACAAACACCGTCACAAAATAAATATTAAGGGTATGACAAACCGACTCAATCTCTAGGCTTAATATATCTAGGTTAAACCTCACCTGTCTGCAAACTTGTGGCCAAAGGAGATCCAGTCTTTCTCTATCAGTACCTAAGACAAGTGTAAAGGAACGTTTGAAGTAAAAGAGACTAAATTGTAGAAGTTGTACTGATCTGCTCTTTAGTGCAATGTGTGTGCATGAGTGTGTTTGGTACCATAAGGCCCTTCATGGTGCGGTAGTAGGGGTCCATGAGCAGCGCCCCCAGGGAGCAGACCTGGGCGGTTCTGTCCCACCCGTCTGAACAATGGACCAACACACTGGCTCCTTCCACTGTCACCGCCTGGGGAGAAGAGGGGGCAGAGAGCAGGGGATTGTGGCATTAAGAAAAAAAGCAGTGAATAAGTCCATCACGATTTAAAGCGATGATATACCAAAAGTGTCATCATTAAATATCACTTAACTATTTATATATGCCATATCCTCTAAGAAAAATACTTAAATATCATGAAAAAACTATATAAAATGTGCAGAAAAGTGCTTAAGGGATGATGTATTTGTGTAGGCCCAACAAGGACTTAACATAACCCTATTTCCCTTGACAAAAGGATTTTGGATTATTGGCGAAAGTAAGCTCTCTAGCAAATAAATGTTTATGACTGGTCGTCCAGCAACATAATATTCACAAATAAACACCACCCTTTGATTACCTTGGTGAGAAAGATAGCTGCGTCCAGAACCGCCTTGATGTGCCGCAGCCAGCCGCTGCTCTCCAGGCCAACCAGGAAGTCGCTCATGGAGAGAGAGCGAGTCCCAGCCACTGAAACACAAACTCATTTCAGGATACTTATGCTTTGTCTGACAACAAATTTAAAGTGCCCTTTAAAATCGGCAAAATAAATGTTATTTGTGTTTGTGTGCCAGTGTGTGTAGCATCATGGGATTTACATTCTAGCATTTTCTGCAGGCTGGTCCTCATCACGTGGATGTTTTCGATTCCAACAAACTGGAAGCGGATGTTGGAGTAGTTGTCCTCGTTCTCGTAGCCTTTGCCTGCTGCTCGATTAGCTAGCGCATTCAACTGCAGGACGGAAAAACACAAAAGTATTGGAAAATATTGTGAAGTTTTACATTTCTGTTGAATACATACAGCAAAGATAAAAGCATTTCAGAACACAGATTAGTTTGGTGGCTACCTTTGGCCTAGTATCCATGACGTAGACAAATCGGCTGTTGTGATTGGCCTTGCAGATGGCCTGCAGCATGCTCTCATCCTCTAGGCATCGCGCGCTGAACCCGGAGAGAGGCTGACTGCATCGACATACTGCCGCCTGTCAGAGGAACAGAGTACACTGATTAGAACGAGGATTTCAAACAAGAAAAAAGTATTCCTGCTAAAATATTACAGAAATTCACCATATGACACCTATCATTACCTCCCTACTACAACAGCAGCCTAATAAAATCCTTATTTAACATTTAAAATCTAATGGGCTGATTTCAAGGAAATGTTTTGACTGCATACTTGTGGGAGAGGTCAAATCTTATCTTTGTTTGACACCCAGTGAGATTTCCTCTAGAGCCACGTCATCCCAAAGGTGTATTCCAATGAAATTTGATATCACATTCAGGCCAACCAGGGAATGAACACTTTCAATAACATGAAACCTCGGGCATTTTCCCTAGCTACACCTTGTGGATAACCTATACACATTTTAACTCAATAATGAATAAGGCTTAACAAAATGTTGAGGTTTAATCTGCTTTCACTGTGCTTAGGTTGTTATAGTACCTTCTTTTCTTGGTAGAAGTATGTGAGAACAGGAAAGCGTCCTTTGCTTCTGAATTTGGAGCTCCCCACAATGATAGGCTTACTGGCAGTGATGGGAACATACAGGTCCCGTGGGTATGTCTCACACACCTGGAAAACACACACACACACACACACACACACACACACACACACACACACACACACACACACACACACACACACACACACACACACACACACACACACACACACACACACACACACACCATTCTCACTGTCAGCAACACTAGCTTTCATCTGGTGGGCTGGAACAAGTGAGTGTTATGGTCTTACGTAAGGCTTTCACATCAACCTCAGCGTGCAGAAACTGAGAGAGAGAGCTGTATTGAGAGGGAGGGGGGGTTTGCAGCACCATTACAAAGGGGATTCGCACTGCACCAAATTCTCCTCCCACTACAAATGCATGGGCACCCAAACCACAATAACATATAAGCTTATTTTAGCAATATGTGTATTCCTCAAAACAATGAGATCCCCCCCTTCATTTATATTCAGGACTCACAGGTGCAAAGAGTTCCACCATGCATCAGCTGCCTGTCTTTGTCATCATATTAGCTGTCTGTCTTTGTCCTATACATCTTTTCCCACTACAGACTAACAGCAGACAATGACACATCCATCAGGCTTTCATCTCAGCCAATCAATAAAGTCCTATCGATAACGTATAACTCCCAAGCCAAGCAGCCCCTCTCTCCGAGTGTGACGCCACAACAAAAAATGGCACACGCTGCACAACAAAAACGTCTCTGTTTCTCACCCTTTCTCCCACCCAAGTTACTCTGTGGGGATTTAAACCACCGGGATGTGGGGGGAGGAGAGATGGAGGATGGGGGTAGATGAGAAAGGGGCTCTATCTCTAACTGGTTTTGCTCTAATTATACAAAGCCTCTGACAAGTGTATGGATTCTTGTGTAGATGTGGTCAGAAAGAGGCAGAAGCTCGTCTATCAGCGCAAACAGTTTTATTAATTAAATAAGAAAAGTGGAAAGATGTTGCACTGTGTACAGACAGACGGTAACAAAAAGAAGGAAAACATAATGTATTTTGTATCGCAGCGAATTACAACATAAAGGATAACATGTTTAATCAGAAAGAAAAGAGTCAAATGGGAACAATTCAAGGAATAAGCAAGGTGGCAATATGTGTGTGGTAAATGTCATTGTCAGTTTGCATTGTCCCTGTGATACTTAGAAGTGTTGCCAAAACAACATTTTTAACCTATGATGCATAATGACAAGTCCCTTAGTTCATAGCTCCCTTCTCTGTCTTTAACTGAAAAAACATTCATATAAATGGATTGGTGACAGTGGCATTAAGTTTAATTATCCAGCCATTACATTGATTTCCATTCTTTTCTCAATCTGAAGAATGGAGAATTAAAGTGATTGCATACTTAATACAAATAGCAAACAACAAATTATAAGCAGGGTAAATATGAACTGACATGGTCTTTCTCTACTCCCCAGATAACCTTTAGTCTGCACTTTTTAACGGCGGGGAAACACACTTACTGCAGATCATGTTACCTCACGACCTCATACTGCACTACACCAGCAGGAGGATGAACGATATCTGAACCTGGAGCAGTGTTGTGGATCAATCAACACATCCCTACTGAGATGGAAAGCTATCATGAACTAGAATAACCCTCAAGTGTCATTGGTACCGTTGTGGTTAGCAGTAGAGAAACTTGCATGATCTCGAATGTCTTGCCCTACAAAAACCCCTCTCTTTAACTGAAGGGTAGGGAACACTCTGCCCCCTGTAACTTGTCTCACTGAATCACTGACAAAGGCCTTTTAGCACAGCAAAACACCCCCTCATTCTTAAAACAAGTGGCGCTTTGCGAGGCTCAACACGCGATGGTTTGTCTTCATTTTTCTGTGCACGGGGGTCTTAGAAAACAGTAAACTTCACCATTTGTCTTGCCCCCACAAAAGAGGGGCAAAGAGGAACACAGTCCAACAGAGGAAAATATATGCTGACTAATGATCTACAATGATGTCAAGCTACATTCACACACAGCTGCGTTAGTAGAACAGCCAGGAGAGGATGGGTGAAGGACTCTGAACCTGACTCAAATGTTTTTTCCTTTACTTGTGTTTTCATACAGGAAACAGTCTATTTTAAATAAAAAGCTTGCAGACATATTCTGTCTCCCTGAAACTGGCTGACAGAAAGTACTTCTTCCTGTAACCCACTCTCATCATCCTGTACAGTGTGTTAGAAGAGAAAGCAGAGCATTAAGAAGCTGCCACATGTTTTAGATCTGAGCAGTATGACTTTTAGGAGAGACCTATAAAAAGAATATGAAATCATGTGACGAAAGTACGAAGAAAAACAACTGGTTGTTTTTGCATGTGTCCTTAGAGAAGAAAGTCATCCAGTGTAGCTACAAATACAGTGCCAAGGTTGAACAGTGTGTGTACGGTCCTTCAGTGTTAGATGATGTTCCCTGACCTTTGTGCCTTGTGGGGCACTGCATGCGGAGAGGGATAGAAAATGTGTGTGTGCATGTGTCTGTTGAAGCATCAGTGCAATGGATCCCTCCAGGTCGAGTATTGCGATAGTGTTACAAGTTTCTTTAAGTAAATCAAAAGTTGTAAATCCCAGAGATTGAGGGTGTAAGTGAGATCCAGATGCAAGACTTAGTCCATCCACAATAATAATAATAACAAAAATACAAATCAAAACTGAGGAGGTCTCCCATTCCAAAAAACACAGGATATCATGTGGCCTTCTGCAGGGCATGTTAAACAAATTGGGTTTTGTAGCTACTACAAAGTAGGCAATTAATAAAACCAGATCTCAAAAAGAGCATCTCCAAAAACAAAACAAAAATGTCTGGGTTATTCCAGCCCATGGATATTGTTCAGTCTGTCCAAGACTATCAGAGGCTGTGAAATGCAGACTAGAGTATTATTTTAACTTTGGCTCTAATATCAAAGGATTAGGAGGTAATTTGTTACAGATTACACAAGATGACAAACTCAGGAAAAACTTTGATTTGATTAGTTCCATATGAGCAACTATGCCATGTGGAATTCCATAATAAAATGTAAAAGATAAAAGGTGCTCTGCTTATCTTCTTTTTGTTTTGCAGTGTGCAGTTGAGCTTTCAGCAGGTCAGGATTTTTTTCCAGGAAGTTACAAGGCATGTGTGTCTTTTGCGAGACCAAGATTGTCAAGAGTCAACCTCCAAAGTTCCAGTGAGGGCCGTGAAGTGTTAACCCAGCTTTTTGGAGTCTCCTCGTGACTTTCTCAAGGGAACAAAACCACTTATTCTCTCCTAACCCGTCATAAGCCAAAACACATAAAGAATGAGAGCTTTCGAGATTTGAGAGGAATTTACAGGCTGTTAACTCTACAGCTCAACATTTTTCTTGGTCTGGGGAAACCTTTGGCTCTGCATAAACAGCACAGAAGTGATGTACACTCAGGTCATCAAGTTAGTAGGTGAGAAAGCACCCATTCCACAAGAGCTACTTCTTGTTTGCGGCTCCCTTTGTGCTGGCAGGTTTGTTTCCAGAACGACGGACGGGCACCTTGGATACAGGGATCCTGGTGCGAGCCGGAGGGGCCTGGGTCTTTGGTGGAGGGGATTCAGCCTCTAGCACAGACGAGAGGGCTGACTGGCTTACTGAGTGGGGAGGCGGGGTCTGTCTGCTGCTCACTGGGATCTTAGATTCCCGAGGAAGGCTGGTGCTGCCTTTCATTGATTGGAAAGAGGAAGAGGAGGAGGATGAAGGAGGGGATGTTGGTGAGCTGGGGCTCAGTTTGTATTCCGTGGATGGAGAGGGAGTACTGTTTTGATCTTCATCCTCTTCAGGGTCATTGTAGAAGTCGTACAGGTGGTCCCCAGAGCAACTGTCGCGTAACAGAGCAATCCTCTGGTTCCGCTGCAGCCCGCTCTCATCAGGTGTGGCTGTGGGCGTCGCTGAGGGTGTGTCCCAGTAACCCTCATCACTGAGAGGCTCTTTTTCACCGGGCGATGTGGGTAGACGGCCATGTGTGTGAGGGAGAGGGGGTTTAGCTGCCCGGCCTCCTGCTGCACCCCCTACTGGAATCTTACTGAGGCCCAGTGCCTTCACCTGGGGGATCTTTCTGTCTGTGCTCCTGTGGGCTGAGGGAAGGTGACAGCTGGAGGGGGCACGGGGGGGATACGTGGAAGTGGGCGTGGAGGAGGAAGGTTGATGTGATCGGGGCAAAGCGGGGGAGTTGTCACCTGTGGAGGGAAGCATGTGCCAGAGCCCCTGCATGTCGGCATCATCCACTCCTTCTGGACTTGCCATTTCTTCCCCCCCACCCATGTAGGCCACCACACCGCTGCCGGCTGGGTGCTGCTGAGGTGGGGGGGGCGCCCGGGCCCGTGCGGGGAGGGAACAAGGCACTGAGCATGCAGAAACAGAGAACATGTGTTGGATCCGCTGCGAAGGTAAAGGGGGTTTGGTTGGGGAGCTACGAGACGGGACACTGGTGATACCAACAGTTCTCCCAACACTTGGTCCCACACTCCCCCCTCCGCTGCTGCTGCTGCTGGTGCCACTGCCCCCATTACCCACTGGCCCCTCTTCCTCAGCATCAGCAATAATGTCACCACAGCCTGTTAGAGAGTCAAAGCTCTTGAGGGACGTGACGTCAGTGAAGAGGAGAGAGCAGAGGCGGTCCATTGAAGGTTCTGAGGGGGGGTCACCCGTGCTGCAACAATCCAAAGGGGGTGTAGCGAGTGAAGGGGTGAGGCTGGAAATTGATGCTTTGGCTATTTGGATAGGGGGGTGCAGCGGCGAGTCAGTGGGTGTGTAAGGAAAGGGGGAGTCTGGCTCACCAGATGGCCCTGGCATGGCAACACAGTGTGGGGGTGTCATAGTAACACTAGTAGTGGGAGTCTCTGGGTTGGGTGATGCCCGTGCATCCCCACAATCCACTTGGTGATGAGGAGGGGGTTCAAGGGTGAGCGTAATATCCGTTACCTTTTCAGAGTCGGCAACATCCCCATCCTTCTCCAGCTTCCGTTCAACCACTTCCCCCTCGCCATCATTTGTTTTGTCCTTACGTCTCCATCGCATGCTGCTAAAAAAGCCCTTTAGGCCCCTCCCTCTTCTGGAAATCCCTGTCCCTCCATTTTCACTCGACCTAAAACTCCCTCGTCGGAGTAAAGAGAAGAAACTTAGCGATTTGCTGAGTGACCTCACCGGCCCTGCCTCTATGATAGCAAGCCCCTCCCCTTTCTGTCCATCAGCATCGTTGTTAGAGCTCGTTAGTCCATCGTGGGTTCTGCTCCTAACGAGCTCCACCGACGCCGCTGACTCGTTTCCATTCAAAGAATTCCCATTGTCAGAGTTCCCGTTGTTCCCGCTGTTGGTAGCCCCTTTGTTCCTGAAGGAGAAGAAGCTGGCCATCCCAGAGCCGGTGCGCCTCTTCCCGAAGAGTTTGAAGGCAGCTTTGTTGATCTTCCCTGTGGGCTGGGGGTCACACTGAGGGGCCACAGGAGGCTCCACACACTCCGACTGCAGCTCCATTATCTAGCACTCTATCGCTCCCACTCTATCGTTAGCCTCAAGCTCTCTAGCTGCCTCTCTGTCCTCTCTCTCTGTCCACACATACACTCACCCTCTCTCTCACTCTTTCTCTCGACCCTGCTGTCTGGTGCTCTTTCACTCCCACTCTGACTTGCTCTAACGCCTGCCTGCTGGTTTTCTCTCAATGCCTGCCTCCCCTCCCCTCCTCTCTCCTACCCTCCCCTTCCCTCTCTCTCTCTCTCTCTTTCAGTCACACACACACACACATGCTAGGACCTGCTCCTTACTGTAACCATGGCAACTGGGTGGGCTAAGCAGCTTTCGTCAACGTTGGCGGGGCGCCAGTGTCTGTCCTCCACACCCTCCCCCATCCTCTTCCTCCTCTCTTCATCTACCTTCCCTGTCACCAATGCACTGTTTGCTCTTCTCTTTGCACTACTCATCAGTTTACAAGCCACACGTGCAACATCCCTGTGTGTGTGTGTGTGTGTGTGTGTGTGTGTGTGTGTGTGTGTGTGTGTGTGTGTGTGTGTCCAATTGTTTGTAGCCACTCATGCAATTAACATACAATCCTCCTTCTTTTAACATTAGCTATACTGTTAGTGTCTACGTTGGCAACCAGCAGACTGTCAGGGGGCATCTAGAGTAGTTAACTGTTTACTAACTGGAGGAAAAAGCAGTGGATAGCCTTAACGTGTTGCCTTGCTGATAATGTTCTTCTTAAATATGCATGGCTTAATATAATAAATGTTCTTTCAGTATGACAACGAACCAAATGATTCTGCAAATGTTCAAACACTCATTGAGGTATTATAGTGTGCTGAACAACACAACATTGATTTATAGCAGCTCTCCATCTCCACTTTTATGGATGTATGTCTTCCAAAATATTTCCTCCTCGCCTGTAGTGGATTCACTGGAGTTCCCCTCTTTTTGCTGAGAGTTTTCCACTCTGAGTGCTCTTTTTACTGCCTATTCTATCCTCCCAACCCCCCATGAATCTCCCTGATACCCCGACCCACTTACAAACTGCCTCTCCCCTCCCCTGCTCCTTCTCTCTCCTCCTCCTCCTCCTCCTCCTTAGTTGCTTTGGGCACAAGCTCTCCTCTTCCAGACCATTGCAATCAAACAATGTCTGCATTCATTCGCCAAAGGCAACACACACACCCACGGATCCACAGATATCTTCACACCCACACAGACACATTTTGAGGGCTTCCCCCAGAGTGAAGCGCTGAAGCATATCTTCCTTACACTTTCCCCATATAAGAACGATAATCTGTCCGCTTAGCCAACAAGTCAGTCACTCGGCCTGTCTGCCAGAGTGCAGGTGCATCAGATACTTAAGCAGAATGCCCTACAGTCATGCTAGCAGGTCAGCTATTGGATGGACTTGACTCTGAGCAGCAGATGGCGGGCAGAGACTGATGAGTGGGCTCAGTTATCACATGATGAGACAAAGGATTTCTTAGGGAGGAAAGGCACATGGTTATCCTGCTTTAATCATTCCAACATCAGCAAAGTACCAGAATGCAATACTAGTCTATTCTGTAAATAGGACCATAATCTAGATCTGATTGTACTCCTAATCCATTTTACAGTGCTGAACCACATTGGATTTGGTGGTGAAACAACAGGTTTTAGAGGATGATACCAATTAAACTTTAAATACAAAAGTAAAATGCTAATGCCGAAAGAACTATTCCAGAAGCTTTTTTATGGACATGTCTATGAAAATGCAACATGTGCTTCCTTAATGAGCTTAGATGAGATGCATGCAAGAAACAGCAGAAGTCCACACACTGTTATCTTCACACACACACCCTCCCCATCTGTCTAAATAGGGTTCCCGTTTCAGCCCCCTGAGTGAAGCTCGGCACTAAGTGGGACAGTTAGAGGACATTTTCTCTCTCTGCCTCTCTTCCTCTTTTACTGTGTTATCCAACAATATGGCGTATCATTTGCATTCTGTCTGCATGTGGCTGCTTAAAGTGCTTTCAAACTCTCCATACTCTGCTTGTGAAGAGCCTCAGGAAGCAAATATTGACTTTGCGTGCAATGGGAATGCATGAAAGGATGGATTGATGCATAGGATGTAGAACATTTGAATACCGGAGATCATCTTGATATGGTGATGGAAAGAACATCAGAATTTGAAAGAACAATTTTTTTATTCAATTTCTGAGGTCATATTAAAATTTAAATAATAAAAGCACAGCCATAGCAACAATGTTCCAGAGATGCAAATCATTTCCATGTTAAGGAAATATTTGTTCTGCAGCTCTTACCTTTATTCCGCATGTAAAGCCTCTAATGAATGAGATTATTGAAGATGACATTGTCTAAAAAGTAATGATCTATTCTTTTTTTAATCCACTTAATCTTTTTACACATGAGTTCCATCATTTCTGAACCTCTGCAAAACCATTAAACTACATATTTATTTTTAGATAAATAATCCAATTCTGAAAATAAAAGTGCAAAGCCACTAAAACAATTTCTGATTCACCACCCTGTTTACTTTGCGTTAAAAAAATTATACAAATATTCCCTTGATTGTATAAAGGTGTGTAAAGGTAATACGCCAAATTCAACTTTGCCTCAATTGGCTTAGGAACACGTAATATCTTACCGTTAATCAGTAATACCAGCAGATATTTTAGGTCTGACAGATGATAAAAAGAAAAAACACCTGCTGTGAACTTGCTACCCACGCTGAAGCCACATTTGCTAATATTTTTGACATTTCAGACAGCAGTGTGTCAGCCATTACTCCAACAAGTCAGGTTACATTTGGATCAGGGCTGCATGTAAGTGTAAGACTTTTGTCAAGGATGGAATAAATACCGTTGACAGGATATCCATATTTTTCCTTTCAGTATGGCCTCCGAGAAATTCCATGACGTGCATTCAATGGTTCACATATATCATGCCTGTAAAGGATTATTGGTGCAAACAGGCAAAGGTTTAGCTGTTTGTTTGCAAACACATGTACCTAACCTTTTGAAATCACACACAGATTCTTATCATCACCATCGTTGCCATCACTAAGAGTCTTGTTAGTCAGGATGTTTTAGGACAGAGGGTCTTCCAGCTCCAGATTAAACTAATCCAGTTTGTGTGTTTGTTGGCGCACATGTCTATGTTTGTGTGGGTAAAGTTAAACCCACAGGATTACCCCCTGTGCTCTTTAGTTACTTTAGAAATCAACAGGGAGTGACACTAAATGTTGTAAAGCCATCTAAGCACAGGCCAAACACTTTTAATGTATGTGTTATGTTTTTTTGCCTTTTTCATAAGCCAAAGAATTAACAGCCCACAAAATACACCTGTACATAACATACGTAATAACCTGAATAATGGTCCTGAATTATTAATTGATCAAATTAAACATTATTTTGCCAACATTACTTTTTTTGCAGCAGATGATTACAGAAAATTACAACTTGAATTCATCATAATATTGATGGCTCTGTAAGATTGAGTTTTTGCCAGATTCCTGATTTTATTTGGGCTGGCTCTTTGACATGACACACCATAGCACATAAATGGAATAGAGCCATGATTATGGTTATTAGTTAGATCTTGGCTTATCCAACTGTAACATTTCCAAGTATCTGTCATGAAAAAAGTATATACCCTCCAGGTGCACACTACACCCCAAATGATTGGGAAACATGCCATGACTATATTTTATGACAAGGGTGTTTTACTTGATAGAGAAAGTAAAAAATGAATAACACCAGTGAGTAGATAGAGAGTGCAATTACCAAATACTGATGAAATGCTTTTGACATCGAGTTCTGCTTTAGGAGAGCAAATCCCATTTTCAACCACATGTGCCCCATCTACATATAGTGTGTGCATGTATACAGTTTGCATATCTATGTGGGCTGTCTGTGTGTACAGTGTATAGACATGTTGCATGAGTATTACAAGCGTTTATGTTGAGTATTACATCCTTGTACTCAGGAGTGCTCTGCCAGCATGGCGTGCAGTATTTATCTGAATGATTCAAAGCCCCCAGCAGCTTGTCTCTAGAAGAGACTGCTCAATATTTAATGTGGGGTAACATGCACAAGTAGGCTACAGGAAGACCTAGTACAGAGAGAGAGAGAGAGGTGAAAAGGGTATAAAGGTGTTAGAGGTAAGAACTTGCCGCACCGCTTTGTCAATATAGAAAAACTGCGTCCAACTTGCATGAACTTGAAGTTTACAGCTATCCAAGCAACTCAAGCAAATACACACTGCAAGGTAGAACATGTCTGTAATCAAACTAAGGCATACAGTTATAAAAAGCCTCTTTTGCAACCAACATATAAATATGTTACATAAATAACTCATAACCATCCCAATGAATTAAAAGTTAACTTAAGGTTGTTGAAAACCTGATTCTTTATTGGTCTGTCGTCTATTCTGTGTGTGTACTCAATTCTTGTTGCCTTTTTCGTCTGATTGTAAAGAGTATGGAGCTTTGGAGAAAGCTGACACAAGGGTTTCAAACATCACACTGCAGTGCCAGTTTATCTTTATTGCAAGTTCTTGTAACTGCTCATAGAGATTGATTTGTCTGAGACCAATGGTCACTTAGTCTGATTGCTTTGTGAATGTGGGTATATGTGTGTGTAAGCACAAAACTCAATTTATTCCTGCAGTTGGGTTTGAGAGAACAGTGAAGCATATTTTTTTCAGTGGGAACTAGCTCACTGAAATGCTGCTAAGACAGATTCTATAAAGTATTTAGAGAGGCACACAGGCTGGAGCCTCCAGAGTAGTTATGTGTTATAGTTTTTTTTTCCTGTCATGCAAAGCACTTCACAAATAAAATGTATGATAATGATGTTGCACTTGCAGAGACTCACACCAATCATTCACCCTGTAAATGCTGACGTCCTGCAGGTTTTACATCTCATCTTCCTGAAGCAATCGGATTGAGTAAGATGTTAGCTTGTACAGTAAATCAAATCCTTTCTGAGCTCCAGTATGAAGGCACCAACACCAGTCTGGAATGTACACAGAATGATTATGGTCTTTGAGAAATGCTGAGCCAAAACACATCATAAATATGTGAACTTCAAGCCTAAATGAACATGCCATGGTCCCAGGGCAACACACCTAACCTACATTGAACAAAAATATAAACGCAACACTTTTGTTTTTGTTCCCACTTTTCATGAGATGAACTCAAAGATCTAAAACATTTTCTATATACACAAAATAACCATTTCTCTCAAATATTGTTCACAAATCTGAAAAAATCTGTGATAGTGAGCACTTCTCCTTTGCCGAGATAATCCATCCCACCTCACAGGTGTGGCATATCAAGATGCTGATTAGACAGCATGATTATTGCACAGGTGTGCCTTAGGCTGGCCACAATAAAACGCATTGAGCATGGTGGGATGCTCTGGATCGGCATATACGACAGCGTGTTCCAGTTCCTGCCAATATCCAGCAACTTTGCACAGGCATTGAAGAGGAGTGGACCAACATTCCACAGGCCACAATCAACAACCTGATCAACTCTATGCACTCGTCCATAACATACGCCTGCCCGATACCATAACCCACCACCACCATGCGCCACTCAATTCACAACATACCCTACACCTAACCCTCATAGACCAGATACTGACTGGTTTTCAGAAACCCCCCAGACCCCCCCAATAAAGCCAAAAAATGCACGTTTCAGAGTGGCCTTTTATTGTGGCCAGCCTAAGGCACACCTGTGCAATAATCATGCTGTCTAATCAGCATCTTGATATGCCACACCTGTGAGGTGGGATGGATTATCTCGGCAAAGGAGAAGTGCTCACTATCACAGATTTTTTAACAATATTTGAGAGAAAGGGTTATTTTGTGTATGAAAATGTTTTAGATCTTTGAGTTCATCTCATGAAAAATGGGAGCAAAAACAAAAGTGTTGCGTTTATATTTTTGTTCAGTGTAGTTAAACAAGAGAGTAAAAAAGAGCCATACTCTATACCTATTAGGGTGGTCCTTAAAATTGAAAGTCGGAAAGTCTAAGCTCCAACCCCCAGAATTCATTCTATTAGTCAAGAAAACTCTC
>NW_011351702.1:388743-391581 GCF_000735185.1 Notothenia coriiceps | reverse complement strand
CAGAAAACCCTCAGACTTTCCGACTTTCAATTTGAAGGACCACCCTACGTGAATCTAAACTTCAAGGTTGATGAGGGAGGGGTAAATGTTGTTGGAATTTGAATAAAATTCACCAGGAGAGTTTTCTTGACTATCATAACGAATTCCGGTGGTTGGAGCTTAAAATGAATGAATTCGAAAATGTACATGGCATTAAGGATCACCCTATACCTAGTAGGCCTATAGGCTACTATATGTTTAAGGTTTATACCCTAATTCTAAACATCATATTTTAATGTTCCCCGCTATACTATTTAATGCATATATTTATATTATGAAAGGTCATTTTTATACAACATTGTTAGCTTGTGTAGTAGATTAGTTTACAGCTAACAAATACTGCTAGCTTAAGTAGCATCGCTAAACTAGCTACTCTGGTCCATTAGTAGATGAGCCCTTTATTCTGCGCAGTGATACGGTAGAAATAAATAACTCTTACCTGAAACTGCTGACAACAAGAACTGTGGATTATCTTGAGTAACTATTTTATGATTTCCTTAAACAGACATTGCTAGTTTATCAGATGTATTCGATAGGCCCTTGGACCACCACAGGGCCTGGTCCTATTCCACCGAAAGAAGAAAATCATGGATTGTTTTTTGTTTCTTTTAAAAAAAACTGACATGATTCCATTTCTAAGAATCCAGCATTTGTCAGTGTTTTGACAACTAGACTTATTGACCTTATTTTTCCCAAGTATGTCTGTGAGTGACCCCTGATCGGGGTCAGCTGTCATAAATAATCAGTCATTGACATGGCAGACAGAGGTGACCAATAGGATTTTGGGATCAATGGATGTTAGTAAATCAGATTATCTGATCAATGTGAGATGTGAAATAGGATTAAATGGTCAATGAGTTAGCAGCTGAACCTCTTCAGGACTGAACATCACTGTCCAATTAATTATAGTCACGAAATTGGTTAAATATGTAAAATGACTAGCTACAGTCATTTCAATTGCATTTAGTCTGATAGAGTTTGTAGTGCACCCATATTTTTCAGCCTTATTTCCAGTGCTAGATTATGTTCACTAATGTAGAATTTAAAAAATCAGATCAGGTCCTAACATTCAGATTAGGCTGGATTCCAGGTTTTGGATAAGAGGAAATATTTGTGGTTCCAGAAAAATAATAAATACTAGTATTTGGATTATGATTGGATTATATAAACTGAACAAACTAGAAAAAGTCAACATTTTATTGGGATGAATTTATTCTCTTATTCATTATTCTCTATAGTGCTTTTTAACATTCATAAAAAAACAAGCTTTTTTTCTATAGGTGCAATATATGACATGACGCTTTCCATTGAGATTTAGACTATACACACATACAACTTCATTCACTCCCAATGGACCATTTAGGACCATTGCCTAATCAGCGCGTTATGAAATACAGAACGACTTTTCCCCTCGCCACGCACACGCTTTCAATAAGCCCTCTCACTCAGTTGCTCCCGTCACTTGACATCCCACAATCCCCCCCAGTTTGGTCTCAGCAGGTCATACGCGCCACTCCAAACTCCAGGCTCACAGCAGCTGGCTCCTCTTTGGCCAACTCGCTGCTGTATGTCCCATCCAGCTCTCCGTAGCTCTGCTTCCTGCTGTCGGTGCCGCTGCTGCCCTCCACTGACCGCTCTGTGTCAGTGCTCTCTGTGGCCTCCTCGCCCACCTCCTCCTGATCGAACTCCTCCTCCTGTCGCTCCACCTCTTTGTGGTTGATGGGAGCCCCCAGGATGAGTGAATCGGGCCGCGCCGGGAGGGTGTTGCAGTGTTGATCTCTGGTGGGAGGAGGTGCAGGGGGGTCAGAGGTCACAACGGGGGTCACACCGAGCTGAAGGAGCCGCTGGACAGAGAGGGGAGACAAAACAACACAGAGAAAGATGTTTTTAATCAGAAATGTAAGTAACGTAGAGCAGGGAGTCGACAAATCAAAGGGTTGACCGTTCACCCTCACGATATTTTCATTTGTTATTTTATATAAATTCAAATTAAAAAAACATAATTCCAATCATAGTTTCTGAAGGAATGGGATTTTATTTTATTTCATATCCATACTGAATTTATAAAAGATACATTGAGAAATCAGTGACTTCAATATATTTGCTTTATAAAGATAATTAATGCATGTAAACTCACATTCTCCAGCGCTTGCAGTGCGCTCTCTGCCTTGCGGCCTTCCTCTCTCAGATTCAGAACGGTTTTGAGGATCGACTGACGGGGGTGCATAGACCGATCAAACTGGTGGTACATGTTCCTCCAGAACCTGAGAAATAAGGACTGTAAGATGCCATGTATACACTTGTATTATAACTACAGGGAGGAGAGGAGCTGTACTGACTTGAAGTGGTAGGGCAGAGTGGAGGGCTGCAGCACAGGGTGGGCTTTAGAGTATGCAGGGCTGTAGAACGGATTCAAGTAGTTCTCCCTCTCGCTCATTAGAAACGCCCACAGAGAGTGGGTCCGTTCCCTCAGCCTGGAAACAAATAGAAGATATAGTCAGAGGTGCACATAACTGGTACGCAGGTACGCATGCGCGGCAACAATCCGAAATGCGTACCGTCACTTGAGTCACAAAGCGCATTTGCGTACCGACGTACTTGTGAAGCTTTTCCAGAAGGCGGTTAGATCACCGGACGACAGTCGGTCTCCGTGTGCACAGGCAGGGCTGCTGTTAACGTCGGTCTGTACGACGGAATTGTGCCAAAACTACGCCAACCGGGCTGCGGAGGGAGAGACTCCCTCCCCGCTTCACTGGAGAACTGCGCTAAAAGTTGATCCACAACGGTCACGCTCTGTGG
>NW_011351702.1:354717-388698 GCF_000735185.1 Notothenia coriiceps | reverse complement strand
TTTGTTATAGTACCTTCTTTTCTTGGTAGAAGTATAGTGATAACGGAAAGCGTCCTGTTGCTTCTGAACTTGGAGCTCCCCCAATGATAGATTACTGGCAGTGTGGGGACCATACAGGTCCGTGGGGTATGTCTCACACACTGGAAAACACACACACACACCACACACACACACACAACACACACACACACACACACACACACACCCACACCACACACACACACACACACACACAACACCACACACACACACACACACACACACACACAACACACACACACGTTCGTCGACGTCGTCACACACACACACACACACACACACACACACACACACACACACACACACACACACACACACACACACACACACACACGAGTATTAGTCTGAACGGTGAAGCTATTAGCCCATAGTTTAAAACAGCAAATCATTAAACCTTAAAAACTATTATTTGTGTCATAATGTATCCCACTCTGCCTATCATCCCAAAAAATTAGAGCCCAATTTTATTTAATATTCGGTTTTTTTATACAAATTTTACGATATATATTTATCATTTATTTTTTCATATTGTTACTATAATTTTTTTTATGATGTGTATGTTTTTCTATTAACTGTATTGAGTTCAATTTAAGTGATGTTATGTTAGTTGATATCCTTTGTTTTTAATTATTTTATTTTAGCATTGTTACCATGCACCTTTTTATGTTGTTGTTGTTGTTTATGTTTTTGTGTGTCATTCATTGTGAACAAATTAGCAAACAGTATTTTTTTTTTTCATATTGAAGCTCTGCATGTCCACCAACTAGGGTTTGCACTAACAGTGGAGCTCTAGCGCCCTCTTCTGGACAAACTAAGTACTAATGCGATAATTGTTTTTTTTTTAAATATACTAACGGGTGGGAATGTCTAAACTACAACTGTCTATAATAATAGCGTCACTTTCATGCCACAATTATTTGACATCAACGAACGCACTGCCAGCTTATTTGTCTTTGTAGCAGGTGGTGTTTATGGTGCAGAGAGATGGTGCCAAGGTCAACAACTGTCAGCAACTTCAGGTTTAACTGGGCCGAGTGCTTCTCTTTCTGTGCATGGACAATAAAGTTACCAAACCTGTTAACTTATGCTGTTCGGCAACGAGAACGTTGTATTTCCTATATAAACGGATGGCAAACTGCAGGTTTAACTATAATTGTGAGACACAAAAGAGACACCATGAAACTGTACACCTTGTGCTTCTTCCTCTACCTCTCAGCACACAAAAGAAGCAGCATCAGATGTAACAGAAAAGCACGAGAAAATGCCAAAAGATCCACATCTTGGACACTTGAGCTGAAGAACTGACAAACCAACTATTTACCTTGTAGTCTCTGTTGACGTTTGTGAGCTGCCATTGGTCGCAGGGGACGCCCATCCTCTCAAATTCCGCCCCCAGGTCGATGAGCTGCCATCCTTCCTCCCTCTGTTGGTCGTTCTGTTTGGGGTTGTAGGAAAAGGCATAGAGCTCCTCGTAGGATACTGCACAAAGGAGAAGGAAACCAGAGAAAGAGAATTAACGAATAGACAAATATGGAGGGATAAAAAAAGATCTTAGACAGACAAACTGAAACCCACCAGGCCGTAGAAGACGCAGCAGCGAGCTGTAAATGTCGTGGCAGTCTCTTTCTCTCTGCACCACAAAATGAACCAGCCTGAAGTTGCGACACTGGATGACCAGAGGACAGCCGGTGGTGGTCAGGGAGAGCTTCTCCACAGACGCTATGTGGTGATGCAAGATCTGCAAAGAGAGAGAAAAAATAAAGAGATCTTCAGTGATTGGCTTTAGATCATGATTTGATATCATAATGATAATAAGGAATACAGAAAGACATTATTAAACAATTAGAGTGAGAGTACACTGCTTGTAGTCTTGTCATTATGGGAATCAAAAAACATTGATACTGATAGACAGGCAAGGATTTTAAGAACTGGTATTTTGAACAAAATCCAAAATCTTGCTACACATTAACACAAGATCATAAATTGGAGTATTGCCATAAAGTACAGAGGGCAATAAGGACAAAGAAAGTACATCTCCATATTCAATGAGGCTAGTTTGAATTCCACAGGGAATCCAGCGATGGGAGATCATTAAGATGCACATTCATCAGCATCAGTAATGACCAATCACACACACACACACACACACACACACACACACACACACACACACACACACACACACACACACACACACACACACACACACACACACACACACACACACACCTCACCAGCTGTTGAGAGAGACAGTTACTCAACTGCCGTTTAATATTTTACAAGGCACAATAACAGTCTAACAAACACTCTCTTTGACCAACACATTCACTCTAAACGTCATCCACAAACACCGGCATTAGTTAGCTGGCACATGCTAACAGGCACCTTCACGCAGGGATAAATACGCAGAAAAATAACGGCATGCAAGCCAAAAAACAGAGCAAATGAAAACATTCTCACATAAAGCAGGAAGGATGGTGGGGGAGTGGGGTCGTGGCCCGAGATCTGCTGCTCAAAGCATTTTAAAACTTGCTAACCTTTCCACAATGCAGACCAGTACATCTGTTTATCCCAATACCCTGAGACTATTTTCCCTCCGTCATATGACAGGATACAACAAAGTATTTCTTCACTGCACACCACAACAGCGCAACTGTTTACCACTGTAACATCCAAATCAAATAATCTGGATGGCCTACTAAGTGTTGCAGACACTAATGTAACCCAGTTCTCAAGGTGAGCATCAGTAAGCCTCTTATGGATGGAGGCAGACACACAAACACTTCACATTAACACACAGAAGCCTAGTCATAAATCTTGCAACTGTAAGCTACTTTTGAAACCCTACCCTACTTCCTCTTACCACACACAAGTTTGCATATTCTCTCTATTGGCCCACCACATCACGTTGCAGACTTCCTTGTGGTGGCCGTGCTGATGTCTCTTTTTAAAATCAGCTCTAAATTCAAGACTAATAATGGGACGAAAAAAGCAGCGAGGATATTATGAGAAGCTACTGGCAACATTACACTGCATATATCATATCTTTAAAAAACACACATGGTTAGCCTAACTGAAAGAAGATAGTGAAAAAAAGGTAGCTGGGAATGACATTTGCATAACTAGCAGAATGCAATCACTGCCAAAACTACTCACCCAGATCTCCTGTCCGGCAGATGTCGAGTTGTTGGAGCTGCTCTCAACAAAGATGAGATGTGTGGCTGTGAGGTACAGTGTACCACTTGTAAATTTGTTGCTGAAGCGATCCAACAGTCGCACCTGCTCCACCTGCAAACACACACGCAAATAACAACATTAATCAGCAGGTCAAGGTTCTTTTAAATGTCTCGAACTTGGTGTTAGGATGTACTGAAAGGAAGAAAAAAAGCTCCAGCTAGCCACCAGCTAATCCTGTGTCGCAAATGGTTTCTGGATATGGCAAAAGTCAGATTTTGCTGAACACTGTGACAGATGTGATGTCACAATGAGCATGAATATGGTTAGTGAATAGTTCTTAAATAAGTATTTTAGCTACTGCAAGGAGATCAAGTCTATTACTTTCTATAGTTACCCTTTTCCCAGTAGTAATTACCTTTACTAAGAAGGTTATGTTTTTGGTTTGTTGGCCAGCGGGATTATACTGTTAAGGAAATTAACTGAAAAACCCCAAAAAAAAAATTATTTAAAAAAAATAAAAAGTAATAATAATAATAAAAAAATAATCGTTTTATTTCGATTACGTTGTTTTCGCAATCGTTGCAAGCCATAATCGTAATAGCGATTAAAATACGATTAATTGAGCAGCCCTAATACAGTATCAGAGGGGGTATCAGCTGGCCTCCCAGAATGTTGTTGTAATGTAAATCTGCTTTGTGATGTCCTCTTATAAAGAGAGCCTGTTTCACTGAGAACAGTACGTTCTCCGTTGGAGGGGACGTCATACTTGCAAGTATTATTGCTTTTAATGCGAATATTGTGTTGTTGCTGTACGTTTGTTACCTAACTGATTATTCCCTCTAGTCTAGACCACAGCTGATTTTAAAGCTGCTACGACAATACAAAAACATCCCGTCCGATTTTCATTAAACTTAGGAAGACTCCATTCGATTTTTGAGTGGATCCTAATCATGGTGCAACTACACATATATTTTTCTGTATATATATATTGTTTTTTTCATGATAGGGGAAGGCCTGGACGTTGGTCTGTGCTCTGTGTCCTCTCAATGTTTTATTTTACTGCTGACATCGAGCCTTGCAGTGCCCCCAACTCTTCCAAGTACATCATTAAGATGTTTATGGTAGAACATTTACTCAAGTCACACATTTTACACAAGAGGAGAAGGTTCAGGTTCAATAGACATAACTAACAGCGTTTAATACTGCTGGTGTTAAGAACCACAATTCACCAGGCTAAATGAGGTTTAACAGATAAAACTCCAGTCTAGGATACACATACATGCATGTTGCTTATTACACATTGTCATTATTATTACATGCATATCACATGCCTTCTCAATACATCCCCCAGCATGACAGGCATTATACAAATGCTCAAAATAGTGATGTACTTTCTGCAATTTGTAACAATGACAGTCTTAAATACATGTGTTGCATTCCATAAAAACCCACTGGAATACGAAATTATGCTTATTGTTAGAAAATATGCTGAATATTCCCTCTGTGGCAAAATGACTGTAAGAGAGCAAAAGCAGCTAACAGTCTAAATCCATGATTCATCACATCAGCAGTTCTCTGGTTGACTCAGACATCCTCTCCTTTGTTTCCGTTTTCCTGTCGTTTTCTGATATGATAATTTAGCCTATCTCTGTCTCCCAGCAACCCTTGAGACACATCTCTATAATAGACCGGCTTAATAGCACATACTGGAAGTCAGGGGGGGGTGAGCGAGTCTAACAAAGTGAATTGTGTTTTATTTTTGTTGTAATCTCACAATAAAATCTAAGCTATTATTCAAAGTACTTTCAATACTTCCCACACAGCCCGAAAATAGCAAAAATGTGAATCTTTTTAACATAGCATCAACATCTGGATCAGGTTGTCCACTAAGTTAATAATACAACCAAATACTGTCATAAAAATATACAGTGCAAGTTGAAGTTTTTACACCGAGTGAAAACACATGGGTGCACATAAATAAAGAAATCTTCCTCTGCTCTTTAATTCAGCCACACCCTGTCTGCATGCAATCACACCCACCGTATCCCAGCACACCCTTATTTCACAGGCAAATAATGTTAACTAAAGAATTGTGTGCACTTTAACTGTAATGTGTTACATTACCCTCATTAGACCGATCCTGAGGAAGGAAGCTCACCTTTCTCCATACACACACCCTCACGATTACACCTAGAATAATAGAGTAGGCGTGGGCCGAAAGCATGTCCCAATCTGTGAGGTAGAGAGGCTTACGTAGGATATATTCAGTTGTTGTCAATGCCAAAGTAAATACAACTGAGCTTTTAAATGGTGCAATCCGTAATTGGCACATTTCTTTGCTGTGTTGCCTTTGTACTACAATTCTGCAAAAACAAAACAACAACAAACAAACAAACAAACAACAAAGTGTTATAATTTTAGGTTTAATCTGAAGCTATGCACAGTGTATAAACGGTATCCCTTATAATACATAACCCTATAACTTCATGGGACAAAACATAATTAGACATTTATCAGATAAATTCATGTTAGCAATATTAAAATGTGGTTGCAAATCATTTACTTTCTAAAGTATCCAAAACAGATAGCAGCCACATACTGTATGATCTAGTGATGATCTGCAAGGCCTGTAGCCCATCACACTGATCTTCAGTTCTTGCTAGTTTTTGCCTTCTGACTGGTGTTCAGTTGGCTAAGGGATTTAGGAGTTATGTGATTAGGAGCATTCCAAAGTTTGTCAACTCCCAATTCGTGATTGTTTTGGTTGTACGTGTAGATGATGCAATAAGATTGCCAGTCCTACGGGGATCAGTCTGGGTGTGATGAGGCTGTGAGCAGCCACAAAAATATCAGACACACAGGAGTGCTGTCTTCTGTATGTATGCATGGTAAATCCATCAATGTGCCATTATGGTTAGATGGAGCTTCTCCTGTCAGTATTCTGTCAGACTGGATGCACTGCCGGGTTTGACAGTGTAACATTAACTCTATCAATATATCTGCTATACAGGAAAAGCAAAGACAAACAGCTCATTGATGCTCGTCACGTCTGACACCAAGCTGCTGGCTACACCTGCTATTCCTCAAACCCACAAACACAAGTCTGAACATTGATATAAACTGTCAACGTAACCACACTGGAGAACTAGAAAACTCCCCACAGGACAGGCCGAGTTACTTCTGTATCCTATCCATTTGCAAATAGCTACAAATGTTAGCTACCTTTGGTGTTCGGATATGCTCCATTTCCCCGAAAAGAGACAGCTGTCAGCGACTGCAAATCTTCACACGACGCCTTCCGGAGATAACTGTATCATTGATAGTTTGTTGCCTCAAACTGCTGCACAAACGGCCTGTACTTTGTCGGAGGCATAAGATTTATGTTTATTGTCAATTATTTTACTCCTCCATCCGGGTAAAGATCCGGGAAATAACGTCAACACTTGATGTTGCATACTTTTCAAAATAAAAGCACAACATGGTCACGCAGGAATTTCTCCAATGTCTTTTAAATATGTATGTATTTCAATTATTATTTATTTTCTTAATTTTCTGTGAAAAAACACAGAAAAGACATATAATACAAAAGGCATACAGTATAACATACATTAGACATTAAAGAGCTCTTATGACTGTTATGCAGAACAATAAGAAGTTACAAATACTGGCCAAAAAATAAAGTGTGGGCGAAACAGCATTGTGAGGTGCAGATCGTGTTTGAATTTGAACACCATTTCAAATACATAAAGTTTGTCTTTACTATATTTTTTTAACTTTCGAATGCTATCTTTTATTTTGAAAGCAAGGCCGTGGTTTTGTTAACGTCCGGAAGTACTAACTTTGCGCATGTGTGAGGCATCACGCGACACAAAAACAGCGAAAGGGAGTATGGGAAATGTAGTTTGAAAAGAGATTACCCAAAATGCAACAGCATTAAGGAAACACCAGGCGGGTAATAGGAAAAGTAACACCATGCGAGGATTTGACATGCAATATTAGGCGTCTTTAATTATCTGAAACACATAAGAAAGGGTTGCGAACACTGCAACGGAAGGGTCCGCATTGAACCTTAGCATTTTTTGAAAAAGCCAACATTTGATCTGGTCTTTTAAAGGCAAGACCGAAGATTTGGCCCTCACGCGGGCATCTTTCAAAGCTAACTAGCGTGTTAGCTGTGATGCTGAGTGTCTTCATGAGTGTCCAAATCACCTGTTTGTGTTAATGCGTTGCTTCTAAGACAACATGTCTGGATTTAACTTTGGAACAGGGACCCTGGGAGCCGTCAACCCTGGTGGGGGATTCTCATTTGGAGGCGCAACCAGGTAATGACATGTTTAAAATAGCCGCCTTTGCTAACGTTAGCATAGACAAAGTTAATCTGACGTTAGCCTGTAAGAAAACGTGTTTCGTTTTACATTAAGGTTACCGGTGTTACTGTGCCGGAATCGTTAATGTAACTTACTTTTGTAAAGAACAATACAATGCGAGGCGAGTTGCTTCTTATTATGTTTGCAAGAGAAACCTAACCATAATGATATAACTTCAAAGTTGTGATCTGTCAGTTGAGTAGTAAAAGGCACATTTTGAGTGACATTCTTAGCAAAAGGGACTTTACATTGTCACAGCTTTCACTTTGTTTTACTAGATTGTACTTGTATTGATAAGCTGCACTCTTTGTGTTATATGCAACAAGTAAGATGTGGAAAGTGAAAGTAAAAGTAAGAGGGCATGTTTACGTCTTTCTATTGATTATTTACAAGTATCACGTTATATTGCATTACTTGGACAATGTCCAACAACTGTTTCTTTGTTTACGTCTTGACTCTGGTATCACTAAGGAGCTGTGGTCATGTGACTAATTGTCTTCCTTTTGCATTTGTAGTACACCTGCAGCCAATGCCGGTGGCTTCTCTATGGGCACAGCCCTCGGTACAGCAGCCACAACCCTTACTGCCACCACAGGTGCCACCCCATCTCTCGGACTTGGAGGCGGTCTCTTCGGTCAGAAACCTACTGGAGGATTCTCTTTCAACACACCTGCATCAGGTAATACTGTTACACAGATTTAAAAAACCCAGTGGTAAACACTATCATAAACTCCTGCGTGACTTCATTCTTACCCCTTGTCTTATGTTGTTCTCTTTTAGGTGCTGTTGCACCCACTACAGGCCTTACATTAGGTATGTTTGTTTTTTGGTATATTTCTGAAGTAACTTAATTGAAAGTTAATGAAATCAGGTTATAACCTTGCTTTCTGTGCCTATTTTCTCTCAGGTGCACCTGCTGCTACAGGTGCAGCCACTGGTTTTAGCTTGGCCTTCAACAAGCCCACCGCCTCAGCAACACCCTTCTCCCTCACCACCTCCACGCCCTTGGCAGCTCCTGGAGTGGCAGGCTTATCGTTCGGCTCTGTCCTGACAGCCACAGCTCCACAGCAGACTTCAGCCTTCGGCCTGGGTCTTGGGGGTGCAGCAACCACCACAGCAGCATCCTTAACAGGCCAAACACTGGGCGGAAGTCTCTTCGCCAACACTTTGGCTTCAGGTGAGATGCAACACACACTGAGCTTGTCCAATGCAAGTATGAAGTCATATAGATTAACTGAGAGTAATTAATGGGTTCTGTTGATTTTGGTCAGTGAGTATGTTAATGACCTTTGCACATTGCTATGCCTTTAGATTTTCAAGGAGGTCATCAATGTTTACATTTTAGTAACTCAACCTTCTTAACTAAGGACTATGTATTTTTAGTAATCAGTCTTAACAATGTTACCCATTATTAAAACCTATGTTTGTGTTTACTTGGTGTTGCAGGTTTGGGTCAGACTCTTGGAGGTGGGTTAACGTTAGGTTCTCTGCTAGCTTCCTCCACTGCATCAGCAGTGGCCCCGGCCCCCAGTCTTGGCCTGGGTGGAGTCGACTTCAGCACGTCCTCTGAGAATAAGAGCGACACATCATCTGGAGCCAATGCAAAGTAAGTCCTGCTTACCAACATGTGTGTGGTTTTTTGCTGAAAGTTAATGCTAGAACTTTCAATAACTCTATATGCTATAATGGATTATAGTGTAAACAACTGTTTACTGGGAGCCATTCAGTGGCTTCCTACTCTGCTATGTGTATATCTGATCAGCAAGGAATGTTCTGCGTGTTGTAATGAAATGCACTCTTTCTCTCGCAGGGACAGTAAAGCTTTGAAAGATGAGAACCTACCACCAGTTATTTGTCAGGATGTTGAGAATTTCCAGTAAGTGTTGTATGTGTTTATATTGTCTATTAGAAATTGGTACTAGTGCACCAAAATGTATTGCTGGCAAAACAATTGTGTTGAGTTATTATCAATTGTCTCTTTCATTCATTTTCATAGAAAATTTGTTAAAGACCAGAAACAGGTTCAGGAAGACATCAGCAGGATGTCATCTAAGGCCATTTCTAAAGTCCAAGACGACATCAAGAGCCTCAAACAGTCTCTCTCTGTCAGCGCCAGCGGCCTGCAGCGCCAAGCTCTGGCCATCGACAAGCTCAAGATGGAAACAGCGCAGGTAAATACTGTACATGTGCACACACAATCTTTAGTGTGTGTGGTATTAGGTGTCTTTTTATTCTGAATCAAAAATCTTATATAAACACAAATGTTATGTTGTATATGGTTACTACGGGTCTTTGAATTTGGAAATGAGAGGGGTTAAAAGGAAGTCCTTGACGTATTAGACGAAACTAAACAATGGACCTTATTGGCACGGGTAATTGAAAATGTTTGAATCGCTATATATTGTGCAAGAACAGAATTTGAGTTTTTTTTTTTTTTAGTCAACGTTATCAATTTCTTGTCTGTGATGGGAAATGACAAGAAAAGATGCTCCATTGCTAGACCAAGATGGATACGAGTTTTTCCTTATCTTGTGGCATACCTATAGCTTCTTTACCATGTCTGTTACTCTCAGCTCATGAACTGAAAAGTGCAAAGTGCCCTCCAAGAAAATGATAGTATCCTTAAGAAACTTTTAAAAAATGTGCCTCTGATTTTTTTTCCCCTTTGTATTGAAGGAGTTGAAAAATGCTGACATAGCACTGCGTACACAGAAGACCCCCCCTGGACTTCAGCATGAGAACAATGCTCCATCAGAGTAAGTTAGCCCCCAGATAGTAGTCCTGAAGCAAATCAAAGGTGTATGTGTGCAGCAGTTTCAGCTTTATGGCCTGTTAAGTCATTATGCCCCTAATGCTTGTCTCTAAAAAAGATATGTGTACGTTTCTTGTCTTTTAGTTATTTCCGGAGCCTGGTAGAGCAGTTTGAGGTTCAGTTGCAGCAGTACCGACAGCAGATAGAAGAATTGGAGAACCACCTGACAACACAGAGCAGTGGCTCCCACATCACTCCTCAGGGTAAGAACATTTGTCTCCCTTGACAGATGGGTCATTACTTTACTGTAAACTAGGTCAAATGTGTCTTGAAATGTTAAACTGCTCTCATCATGGTGACTCACAGGATGTATATTGTGAGTATAAGCGAAATCGGATAAACTAGTTTTTATATCAATATTAAAGCTGATGACTGTATAACTGGAAAGCATTTTCCCACATTGAGTACACGGAAAAATAATCCTCTGTTCGGATCCACAACAAAAACCCAGATTATTATACTGTGTACGCTTTTGTTTCCAGACTTGACCATGGCTATGCAGAAGTTGTACCAGACATTTGTCGCACAGGCTGCCCAGCTCCAGTCTGTTCATGAGAATGTCAAGGTCAGTTATTTTCCTCTAGCTTTGTTTGAAAATGATTGCAACTTTTATCAACTGTGTCAGTATTTGAATAGAAAATGTGTTTCCCTCTATCCCTTTCATCTGTCATAATAGATCTTGAAGCACCAATACCTCTCCTACCGCCGGGCCTTTCTAGAAGACTCTACGGACGTCTTTGAGTCCAAACGGGCGTCAAACAGGAAGTGGCAGAGCACGCCGCGAGTCACGACGGGGCCGGCCCCTTTCTCTAATGTGCCCAACGCTGCAGCGGTTGCCATGGCAGCCACGTTGACCCAGCAACAGCAGCCAACTCCAGGTCTGACTGCCTACAAGTTCTAGAAAGTTTTCTTCTTCTCATCTTAAAATGAAAGAGGGAGAGGAGGGACAGGAAAACAGTGTTTTTATAATGAGGCAATAGTGCGAGTAGAAAGGTGAGAAGGTGACAGAATTGAAAAGATTAAAAAAGTTAATGTGTATGTATTTCTCTAATGAAAGAATGAAGATGAGAAATCAGTTGCTAAACTCTTACAACAAACCTTTGTGCTGCCTTACCATCTTGACATACAAACACTACCAAGGATATAATAACCTACTTTATCTAATTTAGCTCTGTACCATCTCCAAGAGTATTTTAGAGCAGGTAGATGAAGCCGACTTAGAATGCGTTTTTTTATAATGGGAGCGTCCAGCTATCTCAAATTAACTCACTTGAGTCTTGAAGTTACAATCAGAGCTCCTAAATTAAATGTAATTTAGGGTGCCTGAAATGAGCCAACTTAATGAAGTTATGTGATGGGATTAGACGCAATAGACACTTGCCGTGTAATTTAGATGTACTTGCCAATTATCTGGTCTATGAGGGTAAACAGATTATAATGTAGCTCCTACTCTCTTCAGTCTAACTGTCGAGAGGTCTCTTTAATGTAAAGAATCGATCAGAAGCCAAATGGCATCCGCTTACAACGACGATAAAGGACATTTCTAAGAACAGTGTCAAATAAAGATTGAATGTTCATTGAAGCATGGAGCTTCTCTCGACTTGCCAAAATAGTCTACTTCAAGCCAAACCTACATTTATTGGCTACCATACTTATAATGAACCATAATTGAACTAAATGCCTACATCAAAAAGCCAGTCTTATTTATTTATTAAAGAAATGTAAGATATGTTCCTCAAATGTGTCATACAACCTGTTCAATCATTTCCATCTTCTGTAGAGGATGTACAAACAAAAACATATTTAAAATATTATTCAACACAGTATTAACACCCAGCATAAGCAGACAGGTGAAGATTGATTGTTGAATTTAGTTTACTGCTTACTCACAGATTAGTGTCTTCAACTTTTTCTATAACTTGATGATGTACGCATCCCAAAAAATACTTAAATAAGCCTGCACAATATACTACAAATGTTAACTATGTTAAAAGTAGTTTCCATAATGGTTGTTGCCACATTCATCGGTGAGGTGTTAAACAGATGTTCAGCCTTTTTTGTAGGCTTCGGTTAGTAGGCCGTTTTACTGGCATATCAGGGCACTTACCTACTATGAACAAACTAAGCTACTGTGTATGTTAGCATGTTCCTGCTGCCTTTTTTGTTGGGGTTAGGAAAGACGAAGTTTGAAAGCAATATTTCAAGTGTGGTTTCATTTGAAAGTCTTTAGGCGCTTTCACACCGCAGTACTTTTCCCACAAAGGTTCATGAGAACTTAGTTCATCAGAACTCTTTAGTTCTGATGAACTAAGTACAGATCGCGTTAACACCGGAATAAGTCCCCCGGGGAGGATTAGGCAAATGAAGCCGCTGACGTCAATTCTTCTTCTTCTTCTGCTTTGGGTTTACTGGCAGGCCGCAAACAACTTCACGGCGTATACTGCCACCCGAAGTCCCCGGCCGGAAGTCCCCGGAGTTGGGGACTGGCTTCTACTGAAGCCTTCCGAGTAAATCGCCAGAACGCTGACACCTCCTCATATCCACCGCTCCCATGTTTTATTTTGTCTTGCCATAAGTTAGTCTCTCTGCGTTTCTGCGCTGGGCTAATGCAAATGCGAGGATAATAAAATGGCGGCTTCACAAAACTTTTTGGGAGTTTTACTGGCCGTGGTTTGCAATCCGCCCAGCCAATCAGAAATAGGAACCTTTTTCTCCCACGAAAGTACCTGCTCTCTAGCAGGGACGGAGAAGGGGGTAAAAAAGGTTCTGATGAACTAATTTTAGTTCCGGCTCTTTTTGGTGTGAACGCGAGATTTCGGAACTAAAGTGGGAAAAGTACTGCGGTGTGAAAGTGCCTTTTGCTGATAATTATCATTATCATCAGATCCAATATTCCTCAATTGTTACCCAGACAATGAATGTTGCTTATTTGTCAGTGTCATATGAACATTCTTATACCTCTGATGTCTTAGCAGGACATGCAGACGCTTCTCTGAATTAGCATCTAGTCTAAATGCCAAGTATTGCTTGACCCTAATGTGCAGAAACAAGCTCTTCACATCAAGCCCTTTAGCTACAGTACGTACAATACCTGTGTGTATGTAGAGACACTACCTTGGTGCCTACTGAAGAGATTGATTTGTGTGCTGCTTTCCATTTTTTATCTCGTATAATGCCAAATCTATTTCTAATCATTAGTTTGTGTTCTCTGCGTATTCTAGCTAGCTGTAAAATATTCATAGTCATTGCTTTGCAAGTCAGTTAATCCCAGAGTGGGGGACTAGGTAAAACGATTGTCTTTTTTAAGGTAACTCCAATTATTTTGTCAAATAGTTTTTTTATATATTTAAATAAGTCATTTCATTTCAACTCCAAGGCTAGACAAGTCTTTGTTTGGTTCTGTTCAGTATTTATTTACCTATTTATTTCAATTTTACTTTTGGTTGGTGCTGAGTCTGTTATTGGGGTGGCCAGTATCGCAGCACTCGCAACACTAACCATGCAGCACGGTGGCGCTAACTCCAGTCAGATTTGTGTTTGACCCGAACACTGGTTGTGTGCTGGTTGATTGTGAAGGCCAAACGTCTGTTCAGATTTGTCTCTCGATAGGCCGAAGGTGAAAGATGCCAAAAGACTCGGGACTGAAAGTATGAACAATGTAATGGCCTGAACTTAACGTTCAAACTAAGATATTGTCTTTCCATTACTGCAATTATTCTGTCTTAGAGTAAAAGCAAGGCTGTTGACCTTGTAAAATATCGCTGGTGTTCGTCACGTATTGCTGCTCTTAAGGCAGGGATGCTCAGTGTTTGTTTTCAATCAAGTGCTGTGAACAACGAGCCAAATGAAGGTTCAGTAACAATATGGCTAGTCAACAGTGGCAACAAAAGTCTGCATTAACTCACTGTTCAATACTGCTTACCATTCTTACTTGATTTAAGCTATTTCACCTAAGGGCTACTGTCAGTGTTACAGTGCTGGAACAAGTTGTAATTTCATTTTCATTATATCCAAGATGGTGGTACTTTGTGGACCTTTGCCAAGGCAAGTTTTTTTTGAGTATCGTTTTTTTTTAGTATTGTAGAAATTCTACTTTGTGGTTGGTTTGAGTGAGTTTAAAAGAAAAGGATTGGTTTTACTGTTCACACTGGTCTACTAAAATACATTGATGCCAAACAAAACAGACAGATCAGCAGGGTCAGATTGTATGTCCACATTTTTATTGGAGTCATTTCCCACCATTGTTCGATGAAAGGAATGTAACTCGAGTTGTAATAATTGAGTTTCCGGAGATAGCATTAATGGCACTTCGAAGAGTGAGGATAACAAAACATTGTAAAGTTCTCATATAAACTCACAGTTCTCTCTGCAGCACTTATCTGTACATTGCTGCTAGTTACAATTGTGCTTGGTAAACCCAACCTAGTGGATTCTCTGTTGATGCTGCTTGTTGAGAGAGAAACTGCTGCTTCGGACATTTCAACCTCTCCACACGTTTAAGATACAATGTCGGTCCGAGCTGGATGTTTGTCAGCTAGATTTCCAAGGTGGATAGAATCTTTGACTTTTATTTACACGCTCAAACATAGTCTTCCACCTTTCTACAGACGTACTTGGCATAATAATGAAGAATAAATGATGTTGTAATTATTGGTCTGTCAAAGCTGCATGGACCCAGAAGGTGATGGTAAATATTTAGCCATCTTATTCCTGTTTGTTCGACAGCAGGGGATTTTCCCCCTTTTTTGAAGTGAAGAATTTATAATGTGAATTAGTTTTGGATTGGTTGGCACAGTACCAGCAACAGTGTTCAACTCAATGAGAGTTATTGTGAAACTCATTGATTATTCAAAGGTTGTGTAAATGGTTTCTTTAGTTTCCGTGTGGTGTTACTCTTCAGCGCAGCAGTTCTTTCAAATAGGCTCGAATAGTCGAAAATGAGAGTCTGGTCTTTTGAGTTGCTAGCTGTCATTGACTTTTTTTATTATGTTATTATTTTCTCTTAAATCATTTGACTTTTGACCATTGCTTTATGCTTTTTTGTAGTTGATTTTCAGGCGGTACTAGTATTGCAGATTGTGTCATGGGGGGTCTTGGGTGATTTCCGAAAAGCTATACATGTCACCTCAACAAATCAGACTTGATCCGAGTCCATACAAAGAGTGTTTGTAGCCTGCAATCATGTGTAAATGAATTCAAGCTGCAGGTTTGTGTTTAAAACAACTAGAATTGGGTTGTAATGTCTTTTAAATACACTGGTTAAAAGGGTTCACACACAGCTCATTTTAATCACGTGACAACAATGACTTCCACAGGCTAACTGTAACATATCACTGAGTTTACACTGAGGCAGATGCCAAATCCACATTTCTTATCTAAATCTTGAGTGCTTTTACCTGTAGAGGAATGTGTTTAAACCTATATAACCAATGCCTGTTGATACAGTATATTTAATATATAATATGGTGTGCCTTTTAAGCTATATTCAATAATTGTGTGATGCATTTCTTTTCTTTTTTTGGCGTATGCTAGTTCATTCACTCTCAGAAATCTTGAAAATTTGGAAACTTGTCAAATGCAGTAGCAGTTAGCAATTAACAATCAGTTATGTTCTAAAATGTTTGTTTGTGTTTTATGTCAGTGGAATTGCATATTAAATTGACAATAAATCAATTTTTACACAAAGAAACGGTTGTCCTTGTTTCTTTTTCGACTGAAGTTCATTTAACAATGCAATATAATTGGAAACTTTATCAAATTTGATTACATAAAAGAAAAAAATGCATTAAGGAAAAAAAGACAAGTTTCTGAGTGAAAGAACTAGCAGCACATTTCCCACGTTGTATTCATTACCTGGAATGTTATTGGTTTAAAATAAATATGTAATATCATTTATTGGTAACATAGTATTTGCTGACTGCAGTTGTAATAGCATTATGCATTTTCTTAAGGCAGTTATACTGTTGTATTATATTTCTTAAGCACTGAGCGCTGTAATCTTGTGATATTCAAACGCTACCACTATATGTTGCAGACATTCTGTCTCTGCGAGGTATAACATACATGGGGAAACTTGAATCTTGATATAAAATTACAAATGACATGTCCTTTTCATAATGAATGTCTTTACCAACTTTTCTGTCAAAGGAGATGATGATTTTGAACACACACATTTAGAGGAGTAAAGCATATGCTCTCTCTCTGTGTCATAGGGACCCAGGCACCCTTGGGGGTAGGGTTCGGAAACCCCTTTGCCTCGGCAGTGGGCACTAGCTTGGGCTCTTCTACCCTTGGAGGTATAACCTCTTTTTTTTATAAATATATTTCCCTGTTTTGCCCTTCCCTTACACCGTAGACAGTTGTCCTAATGCCTAGCTTTCCCCAGAAGCCCTTGTGTTTGAGGTCTTTGTTTTCTCCTGAATGAAAGTAGTGGTAGGCAGTGTGTGTGAGATTGGTGGAGTTAAAGCTTGGCAGTGTTTATTTTTTTCTGTTCTTCCATGCGCAGGTGGTCAAGTGCGTTCACACCACAAGAAAAACTGAGCAAACATTTGCCACAGGTCACCAAAACATTGCTAAAGAAATGCAACTTACTGTTGCATGTCACCTGGCATATTCACTTGGCTACAACAGCTAGTTAAAAGTATCTGGGCAGTGTTGGAAAAAGTGGTCTGAGCGCACACCAGGTGCGTGTTCTCATGTAGTCGATGTGTTTGGTTTTCCTTCTCATTACGTTTTTCTCTCTTCGGCCTTTGCTTCCCCCCGCAGTGCACTGCGTCTCCAGTCAGAGGTTAAGCTGTGGAGGGCTCTATCGGTTAGGGTTCGCATATCTGTTTTCCATATGGGTTATTTCATGTCAAATGTGATGGAGGCTTTTGTTTGACTTATTTTTTAAATAATTTCTATGCTATTTGACAACAAAAAATATTACACAGATTTACAAAGTTTGTTGCACATGAGCATTTTGGAATATTAAGAGAAGGAAATTTTAAAGGTGTAGAAATGAAACTGTTAGAGACACAACAATTGGTAGGGGCACAGAAAGACGTAAGCATATGTAATATATTTAATTACTGGCCCATTTTTAAAGTAAAAAGATAAATTAGGCAGCCCCCCTCCTAATTAGATATTTGGTCACACTTTTAAAAATAATAACTAATAATAACTTAAGCTGATCAATAATTTATTGTTTTTCAAATAATAAATTGATTAAAATAAATAATTTGCTGATAGAGGCGTAGATGATATACCGTAATTTTCGGACTATAAGCCGCGCCTTTTTCCCTATTTTTCGACGCTGCGGTTTATATAACGGTGCGGCTAATCTATGGATTTTTACAGCTAACGGCCAACACCTTTAACTCTATGGGCTCTATGGCCGGTCCGCGGACCCCCACCTTTAAGCGGCGGGTTCCAGCAGGAAAAGCTGGAGGCCGGAAAAGAGTGAGACAGGTAGCGCGCAAAAGTAAAAGTGGAACCGAGAGTGGTATGCCGCTGGTGCGGCTTATAGTCCGAAAATTACGGTACTATTTATTTAAGTTCTAAAACCAACAAAAATCTGATTTGACATGGAATGACTCAGATGTGTGTGTGTACTCCCGAGCCACTGCTCCTAGTGTAGTTTGTGATTAGCTCAAACTGACTTCCATGTCACTCTCTCCCACAGGTTTTGTTGGTGGGCCAGGATTTGGTGGGGTGGGGACTGGGGGGTCTTCTTTTGCCTTCTCCACCAGTAAGCCCACAGGAGGCAGTCTGAGTGCAGGTACATCATACTGTATACACCCCCCTTCACTCACACCTGGCCCCAACGCATTACAGTACAGCTGAGTCTGAGCAGGCTTGTGTTTGAAAGTGTACTCTCTGAATTGAGAACATTTTGAGTAAGCGTCATCAAGAAAAGTCAAGCTACTGTGAGCAATGTGCAGATGCAGTCAGTGTAATGAGATTCTCTGGTTTCCTCTCTGCTAGTAGGCTTGGTCAACAACGTTATCCTTGTAGTAAGTCTTTTAGCTAAGTGCGCTGGCAGTTTGGGCATTTCGTGTTGGGTTGGACGACTTCTGTTCAAAATTTAGCAAATGCTGGAATCTGGATAACCGTTATTCCTGTTCTTTAATTGCTCCATTACTTTTGTTTTCTCTAATATATTGTTGTCTTTTTTGTCCTGCGTCCTCCCTCTTGTTTTCTCTAGGTTTCGGTAGCAGCAGCACCTCAGGATTTAACTTCAGTAACCCTGGCCTCAACACGTCGGCTGGCCTGACCTTTGGCGTGTCTAACCCGGCAGCTGCAGGCTTCGGCCAAACACCCCTCCTCCAGCTCAAGAAACCCCCTGCTGGTAACAAAAGGGGAAAGAGATAAAACCACAGAAACACTTAAACCCTGACTGACTAGCTCGGTGTCTGTAACGGGTAAGGCCTGGTCTCCCAGAAGCATATCAGTGCTTTAATAATCACTATCCAACTACAGAACAAAGAACATTTTAACCAGACTAAATGATCCAGGCTTTGATTAAAACAACCATAAATCAACACCACAGGATCACACTTTAAAATCACATTGAGGTATGTACTAAATAAACATTGAGAAAACCAAAATCCTATGACCAACAAACATCTTTCTAACAAACATTGGTGTCTATAGTCCTAAAGTGTTGCTCTTCACATGTTCTCATTAGATTAGATTAGACAATTCAATTCCTTCAATGACCTTGGTCTTTTGGATGCCCGGCAACTAAATACATTTGCTAGACAGTGGAGTTCAAGGAAAACTTAAAAATTGTCTTTGCATAATTTAAAATATGAGTTTGCATTAACTCAAACATGCTGCCTGCACATTACAATCTGTAGCGCTACAATGCTCGTGGGAATCCCAGCCATGGACAGATCTGTTTTTTATAGTTCAGTAATCTTTGAGGAATGTCTTTGGTCTGAATATTGATTTTGTGCTTTGAGGTTGACAGTTTTTTCAGTAGTTTACCTAAACTCTGTCAAACTTATAACTGCATTTGAAGCCAATCTAATGATAGATTGGCTGAGGTCTTGTCCAGGAGGGGTAAGATGATATAAAAAGAAAAAAGGCTTATGAGGAAATAAGTCTGGAACAGTGTAGTTCCAGTACTATCTGATCCTGAATAGTTTTATAGGCACAGGAGAGTGTCCAGGGTGGGTTTTTGGGGAAGAACAGCTTTATTTTTGTATCAAGTGGAGAAAGAGATGACACTGGGAAGGGGAAAAGGGGGACTAGCACCTTCCTAGTCCATTATGTAGTCCACATAACCTGTGTTGTTATTGATAGATTCCATCCTTATCATTTTTTGATAATTACTTTTTAGACACATTTAATTTAGCCCAGCGTAGGAACTTGCGAGAGGGAATGCTGTGATTGTATAACATGACTCCCATTACATCTTAAGTTAGATGAATCTGAAAGGGATTTCACAAGCAGATTCTACCTATTCCACTTGTGCTAGATTAAATGTGCACTGGCGTATTTGACCTGACAATGATTGTGTGAATGTGCATGAATGAATTTGTCTCTGGTCTATTATAGTTGCTTTTTTTAATTGTCCATCTCTGTTTGGTTACCAAATACTGGTAGTTGTACTATTATTTTCTAATCACAGTCTGTGTAAACCTGTATTTTCAAGAAGCCGTTTAATAATAAAATCTTAATGATGTTTCATGGCATCACTTCAATAAATATGTATGCTGACACAGAATGGTATCTGTCATGATTTGTGTCGAATGTGAATCACCCAATTTATTTTGTGTCACCAGTTTTTATCACTTTTATGTTAGTTCTCAACAGACCGTCTTAATATATGAAAAAACACACTTCATAGAAATAAGATTTATGCATATTTCCTGGGCATGACAGCTGCACATAATCTTATCATTGGAATGCTATTTGTGCAAATTAGTGAAATTATGTTAAGAAATATGGAATTGTTGAAACATGAAATGTGCTTTGTCCACTGACTCTGCTCACCACAAGGGGGCAGCAGTGCACTTCACGCAGCATCACAGCTACCCTGCAGAAGAAGAACGCCGTTGCTACGCGACGCAACACGCATCACAATTGTGTTATAACATTATTCGAGCCTTTCTTTCCACATTTCTGCCAACAGTTATTGTTGAACTATCCAGGTAATGTTACTTAATTTCGCTATATATTATGACAGTTAAAATGAGTTGTAAAAGTGCCGTTTGGCTAATTTGTGTCCGGTAGCATTGACGTAAACAATCCATTTGACGTTCAATAGATAATGCATTTGTATTTGTAATCGAAAGTAGCTTATTTTCTCCTACTCTACTTGTGGCAGGCTGCAGTTGTTCCCATCCCTCTTGGATCTGCTATCTGACACATCTCATCTGCTAATTTGACAATAATGCAATGTTTTATATTGCAGCCATGCCTCTTCCAGACACAATGTACTGTTCCCAGCAAATCAACATCCCCCCCGAGCTACCAGACATCCTGAAAAACTTCACTAAGGCAGCCATCCGTACACAGCCCAAGGATTTGCTGGTGTGGTCTGCGGCGTAAGTTTAAATCTGTGTTGAAAGGGATTGTTGCTAGTATTTTATTTCAATCGTGATCTCTTAAGAAGAAAGCATAACTCACAAGCTGCATCATTGAATGAAAAGACAGGCCCTTTTCACCTGTGCATTTCTCATCTCTGCATTGACTGGCTGTAATTGGATCCCAGGGGCCTCCGTGTTACTGCAGCGGTTAAACTATCTGACGTTCTCAACTAAGAAAAATCTCTTTGAAAGTACGGGATGCAATTGAAAGATAAAGTGCGTGTTTGTTCCCCTCAGGACTCTCATATCATCTGTTATTTAATTGGCCAATGTAGCTTGGCAGTGTTTACAGCAAAAGACAATAAAGCGAGCCATATGGTGAAACAAAAACAACTCAAATGTCTCCTGGGTTACAAGATGTTTAGATGCTATTAAAGTAACACCAGGCTCTGCCGCCTCTGATGCTGAAATGCTCTAAAGTTGAAGGAAAACCTTGTCTAAACTGTGAAGTAAGATAAATACGCCTTTTAGCAAAATGCAAATCGTTAAACTTAAGACAAACTACTCATTATAATTTAGTCAACTGATGGTCCTAAAAACAACATTTCTTTAATTGGACTAATGTATGCGTCATTGCACATAGTCTGCTTTTGTGACTTTATCTGATTGGAATGGTGCTTAGGTGTGTGTATGTTTGTGTGTATGTTTATGTAAGTGTGTGTGTCCTCTCTCAGATACTTCAGTGCGCTGTCTAAAGGAGAGTGTCTGCCAGTCAAGGACAGGCTGGAGATGAATGCCGCCACCCAGAGAACTGACACTGGGCTGACTCCAGGTCTACTCAAGACTCTTCACAAACAGGTACTTCCTCTACATCAGGGCCTAATCTCATAGAAAGTATCACATAATCGTTTGCCTTATGTTGTTGCTATTGAAAGAAAATCAATAAATTGCATTTTTCCACTGCTTTACCGTTGTAATGCCCTGTACAGGCTAGTTAATATACTGTACTTTGTAATTAATAGCTGCATTAAGTTTAGTATCCATACTTTTCTGTGTGTATCAGCATATTCCACTTATGCTGTTTCCTCACGTGAATAATTAAAGTCTCATATTATAGTAAACATCACCCGGGGCTTGTACTGGCATTTTGGTGTGGTGGATTCATTAAAGGATCTGAATATTTAATATTTCCTTAAAGGCCAACACTTTAGCAACAGTTTTAATCTTTCCAGGAAGCCATCTCATTCAGTTTTTATGTCAGTTATCTTAGTATTTAAATTCTGTTTACTTAATTAAAAAGTCTGCTTCCTTTATGGCCCCAAATTGTCCTGTTGCTCTGGGATACTAAAGCTCATACATTGTAGCTGTGTCTTAATTACAAAGCTGACCATACAGAAAAATCCACCGGTAAAGGAAATCTTGCTTGGTCATTAGTACGGCTGTGTGATTCCCTAGCTCCAGTACTGAAGTTTATTTCAACAAATAAAAAAGTGGGATTTTTACACTCATCTGGTAAACTAGATAACCTCATTTGTCCTCCTTATCTCCCCTAAACTGACACTTCCTCCCCTCTCAGCTGTCCCCCAGGAAAACATGCAGCAAGGAGGAAGTGCAGAAGAAGTGGAAGGGCCTGTGTCTCCCCGTGGATCAGCTGGAGAGCCTGCTGTCGCTGGGCAGCTTTGGCTCAGACATCGACTGGATGGAATTGTTCTCTCTGGGCTGCAGTGCTCTGGGAGGGGTGAGTTGTTACATAAGGCCAGATATAATTGCTAACACCACTTGATACCATTTCCTTTGAGTTTTAAAAAACATTCTGTGAGGCAAAGCACAGCTGGAGGTCCTATAGTGTTTTTCTTTGTTCAATATCACAGTCTAGTTTTCCAGTGTTTAGACGAGACCCAGACGGCTGTGATCCAGACTTCCCCATCAAGGTCCCCAGGCTCTAAAGATAATTCCTTCTCGGAATCTTTGTGATGCCTTTAAGCCAATGGTTTCGCTTTAAAGTTGCAGATAGAGCAGTGGAGACAGATTAGGGAGAATTTCTCGAAGAAGAACTTTACAGACGATTATGTAGAATCTGCAAAAGCATGTGCAGCATTATGTGCTCAGTGTCAGTACTTTGGATGGATGCTTATACGTATGAGATTGTTTATGTTTTGACCACATGAGGGCAGTCATGTTCTGCACTGAATTCGTTTTCACTGCTTGTAACTTGTGTGTGTGTGTGTGGATAAGTATACTTGAAGTGTGTGATGCTCCAACAAGACCTGACCGTCCTTGAATGCTGAAAACACATTTATGTATTTGTGTGTCTGTTTCTTTTGACAAATTCCTATCGTCAGCTTCTTGTTTCTGCCACATCCTCAGACCCTCGTGAGTTCTCTGAAGTTTGCCTGTGAGATCCTGACAGAGGATGAGGAGGGCGGTGCTGCGAGGATCCCCTTCGACACCTTCGTCAAACTCTACACCTTCCTGGCTCACCTGGACGGAGACATGCCACAGCAACACATCGACAACTTCCTCAGCAGCCTGCAGCCACAAGTGTAAGTGTTATCTGTGTGTGTTCATTCTCCTCAGCATTATAGCTGTCAGCATGCTCATGAAAACCAGGCATACTTCAACTTGCAATAAGCAGAGTGGATGTAGGCGGTGGAAAATGAGGCTGTTTTATATGCATCAACAACAGGGATGCTACCCACTTCTTTTTTTCTCCAACAGCCTAATTATTTTTCTCATTTGAATCAATTCCCCTTGGATATACAGTAGCTCCAGTCAAATCTCATAAAAAAATCCTTATTTTATTAAATCTTCAAG
Organism: Notothenia coriiceps; assembly: GCF_000735185.1. Taxonomy (NCBI): domain Eukaryota; kingdom Metazoa; phylum Chordata; class Actinopteri; order Perciformes; family Nototheniidae; genus Notothenia; species Notothenia coriiceps. The sequence goes on along the minus strand of NW_011351702.1, from coordinate 364,972 downwards.
GTCATATGATATCTGCAAGTAATAACCGAGAGGCAACAGAGGTTGGACTTATGTAACCTCAAAAACCCTCATGTGGCATCTACCAGAATGTTTCATTTCCCCTCGTTTATTTAATCTTATACAGGGTGCTGCTGATGAACATTCAATTAACAGCGGAATTGCTGACCAGCATTTGAAAACGACATGTCATAATTGACAAGAGACATATTTAATTTAATAAATGCAAGAAATACATTCAAAGTCTACAGTAGTCTGAAGGTGAGCTGCCAATGTTTTTCTGCACTGATGACTCGAGATGCGCTGAACACTGCTTTAAACATTTTGTGCCAGTCAGTGTTGGCACAGATAGTTATAAGAGCTATACTCACTGTTGTGAACATCCTTATGCTGCTGACATGAGCTGTTGCACTGGTTTCTCTTCCCGACAGCAACAAGCAGAACGGCATGATTCAGGTTTCCAACTTCTGCATCAGCAGGAAGTGAGCGAAGGAGCGATGGAAGATAGGAAAGAAAGGGAAAGAAGTAACACAATGATAGCGTTCGATTAATAAATGGGCGTGCTAATGCTCCTTCAAGCACAGCTGTTGTTTCATTACTTAGAAATTGGGCCCATTAATTGTTAGCATCAGACACAGTGGGTTATTATTCATCACTGCCCAACCGAACAAGCTGCTATTTTGAGTCAGGCTGGAATCTTTTAATGAGCAGCATGAGAGGCACAAAGCTGCCTTACCCAAACTGTCAGGTGGAGTGTGTTTGCTTTTTATTGCTTGTTCCCTTATGTCTGGGTTTGCCAGTTATTCTATCATACACACAACCTCAGCTTGCAGCCTCGCAGCACTTGGCCTCTCTGCTGTATTCATTTCACCCAGCAGATGGGAAAGAGGAGAGGTGAGGAGATAAGCTCCGAGGTCACAAGAGCGTGATTTTCATCTTGTGTTAAAGAGCTAAAACCCCCCCCCAGTGTTTTGTTCACTCCTCCGTGCAATATTTGTAATGGGCAAGTTCAAATGCACGCTCATACAGGTTTATTACCCTCGTCTCAAAGCACACACAATCACATGGACGACCAAGAAATCTCTAAGGTTCACACCAGTATGCATAAATGTCACACCAAATCTATCATAATTAATATATGCTGTTTCATATGTCAGTGTGAGAGCACAATCTGTGGTCACATGGGCCCAATATGACTGTTTCTTTACCCCTTACACACAGATACTTAAACCTCTAGTTGTGAAACTCAACTCTGTATTTTATCGAGCAGGGCAGTTAACACGGTCAGTGGGAATTCCCAGTTCAGGCAGTTGGCAGTAGGTTGCGAAACAAGTTTACCCCTCGCAGAATCTTAGCTGAGAGTCAAAGGGGAAGTAAGGACAGATGGAATCCCTTAAAACTGCAGGCTATCCACCCAAATGACGCAGCGTAAAAAGGACATTTTGTCAGGGCGGAAAACAGATTGTTTTTATTCAGGTGAAACTGAGATATGAGCTAACAAAGATTTAGCATTACAGCCTTACAAACAACTGCGATTTTAAACTTGAACAACATGTATCAGAACATTATTTGCAAATGAAGAAGTACATTTAAACTTTGATTCCTGCGTTCCTAAACCTGCAATAACTTTACCGGGAATCCTGAAACTTTAAATACGATCAGGAACTTCCGGGGCCATAGTTTCTTCTCCACAGAAAGTCCCTGATACCAAGTGGGTACTTTCCAGTGGACAGGGAAGTATGGGAGGTTGCAGTAATGAGCATCGCTGACATGCCCAACACAAACCTTGTGACTTCAAAAGTATTTGTGCTGTGTTTATTTTAACTGTCAGGAAGCACTTTATGTTGCAAGATTCATTGAGTGATAGATAAGTACTTTATTTAGTGTAAAAAAAGTACCACAAAATAATGTAGATTCTCACATATCAGAAACTGCCTTTTTCTTTTTCAATAACCCTTTTTACCTCTGCATTTCTTTCTTTAAGCAAAGTAATACATTGTACTTTAAATTCTTGTGATTTAACTAGACAATCCACCGTGGAGCTTATTACCATGTATTTATTATAACACGAAGACAATAAGTTCAAGTAAAAACACCCAAAAATCTGTATTTACAGACCTTAAAAAAGTCACAACAGTATTCTCAAATACATTGAAATTAAATGAAATCTTTGTAGGCCCATCCTTACATGTCTATACCACTAAAAGTTATTTTTCAGGTCCATCCTCTCTCCAGTACAATGGTCATACAGTACAGCTTCAGAACTGTGTGCCCCATTGTTTAAGGATGGTGTTACTTGGGAGAAACATGATGTCATTGCAAAGATGTCAGTGTCTCAGGAATCTCTGCTCCAGGGTGGACCATGTTGCACAACCCTTCACTGTTTCTTCAAGCTTTATCCATAACATCACATCTCCAGGGACACGACAAATGTAGCAGAGCCGTGTGAGAAAGACAGGAGAAGAGAGAATGGACACAAAGGCTCCATTTCAGCTTTCGTCTCTGAAGCTGTTGTGTAACAGATTTCAGGGTAAGGATGAGGGAAAACATGATGCATGTTGTTTTATGAAGGTGTAGAACATGGATATTTTATCAACCAGCTAATATTGTACTCTAGATCTATTGTGAGGCACGGTTGTTTGAATTAGTATGTGTTAGTTTTTATGAGTTATCTAACTTTACTCAAAAGAGACACCAGGTACACCATTGACCAAACAACACAACAAGTTGCTATACAGCCTGCAAGTTTTGCTTTTTTGTAGGAACCTTATGAACTTTTAATTGTTTACTTATTGCTTACAATGTATAAATTCAAGTCATAGATGTCTAACAACTTGCTTTTTTTTTCCAGGGAGCTCCAACACGGGATGATTAAACCTTTAGACTTCATATATCAGGATAATATCGACTCAACGACTCATGCTTCGTCAAACTTTGCCAAAGCAACCTCACGAGCGGAATAACAATTATGTGAACAACATTGACACAGTGACTGCGTGTTGATGCATTTGTTTATAGGTGAGACCGAAACACCTTTCACTACTCTGTGTCTAATGTAACTAATGCGCTGGATTTGGGTTTACAACTCACATTATCTTGGTGCTGAGGTGGGAGGAGCCAGCAGAAACCTCCAGGGCTGCATATGATAGGGACCTGTCAATCAAGCACACTTCCCCATTATCTTCTTTATGGAACAATGATCTCACAATCCCCACAGTGACACAGATTGGCACATGGCAAATGAATTATTGAGACCTGAACTCCTAGTGAAAATATGTAATTATTTGGTATTACAAGAGAGATGTTCTTTCTTTGAGCTAGTGTTCCTGCAGCTATTGGGATAATGACAGTTCAAAGCACTTCTGCATTCCCCACTATTCCTCACCATCACAGTGAGATGTTTCAATCTAGGTATCTTTGTATTGTATTTTGTATCATTAGTGATTCCGCCTCGAACAGCATTTGAGGGACGAGCTATACATAATGCTGACTTGGCCAGGCTGTATTTGGGCGTTGTTCTTACACACATGAACACACATCACACAAAATCATGGTCCATTGCTGGCTGATTAAAATTAGTTAATTACCACTATTCGATTGCTCTTATTCAACTGGCAGTGAAAGCTTTTTCTGTCCCTGAATTGAAGTGTTGTCCTTAGCCTCTTAATAATAAGTGGTGTCCGTCCCGACCCCATGAACTGATTGAGCAATAATACATGAAGTGTTTCTAATCACTCTACTAATTATCACTACATTAAGTCGTTCCTATGAAGTGGAAAAACATAATTTTCTGGCAAATCTAAGACACAAGCGGACCCATTAAAACCTTGTTGTAAACATTCACAATTATCATCACACACACACACCCCACAAAAACCTAAACAGTTCAGTACTTGTGTCAAGAAGAGATCACAGGGATCTTTGTATTGCACTCCTGCTTCGGGTATGCCATCGAAGAGGTGTGTTGGTGTGTTCTGGCTGCTTGTGGTCTTAGGGGGAATATATAAACAACCAAATGGGGGAATGACTGTAGAAGCTTGTCTAATACCAGCACCAAGGTCAATATGCTCATTAAGTTAATTTGGGATGCTAGCATTTATAAACCAAGAGTGATTTTATAAATGTATTAAAGTGGACCTATCATGCTATATTTGAAACATTACTAGACCCGTTTTCATTATGTGTATGTTATTGACTCATTGATAAATGTTTCAACATTCTATTTTAAGACCGTTTCCCATATTTTTCTACACATTGTACAATTACTTTTTCTGACATAATTCTGTCATTTTTTGATCATTTCAACATACGAAATTATTTTGTTTTTCCTGATATTTTCGAAAGGCTCTATTTTGTCGAAATATTCAGAAATAACTACATAGAGTAGCATAGTTTGTCGAAATTATGCAAAAAATTAAATAGTATAGAATACTATTTCATCACGTTATAGACAGTGATCAATAAAGGTACATCTTCTTTGTCTACACACTACATACTGGACATACTATACCATGCCTTATTTGGACATAGTAAAACAAAACATGGTGTTTTATGTCGAAATAAGGCATGGTATAGTATGTCGAAATAATGCATAGTCGAGTTTTTTAAATTTATGACATAGTACTACTTCACAAGTAGACCTCAGAAATGCAGAGCAACTGACAAACGTGCTGGTGAGCAATACTGAACCATCTCCCTACGTCTATCTTGACCAGAAACCTGGTTTGAACAGAAGATCGAGACAATTATTTTAAAACTTGGTTCTCTGGTGTTTGTGTGTGTGGCTTGACCAGACGGTGCAACATTGCTCAGATATATATCGTTGGCAGAGCTAACACTGTCTGTCACCCGCACAGCTGGCGACCGATACCATAGAGATAAAGAGCCACAGGAGAGCAGAGCTCTCAGCTGGGGGCAGATGAAGGTAGAATAATAATGGGTACACACAGGGACTGTTATGCACTCGATTTTTCCACAGCAGGTGATGTCAGCAAACTGATGTTATTAATTACTGAGAGAAAAAGGAGCATCTCTGTAAATATGTCTATGACAGAACTGCAGACTTTACACAAAACTCTGCAAAGCCATGCATTCTCAATAGATGGACAAAACAGTAAAGCCATATTCTCTTTTAGTTTTATCCTATTTTTTATTCTACCTTTCTGTGGATAGTGAGAACAACAATATGAGATAAATGTTAGGTAACATCAAAACAGAATGCAAATGTACATCTCAGCATGTACTCATTCACAGGTGAACAACATGACCAGAAAAGCCAGTAAATAATCTGATGCTGGTAATGTGATCAATATCAAAATGATATCTCAGTGACACCAATTGTCTGGATGGTGAATATCTCTATTATTCCAATTGGCCAGTAGCCAAAGAAAATGAGAGAGAGGAAGGTGGCCGAACACGATGAGGCTGTGGGTAAAATGAATTGCCTCAGAATCATACTACATATGATAATAGAAAATGTAACCCACGTGCCAGAAACATTACAACATATCGTAATCCCTTTGTTTAGACTTAATCTGCTTTATAAACCTGAAAAGTGGAAAGCCCTGTGAGTTTACAGAAAAGTGATGCCGTCAAGATATAAAAAAATGCTGGCTTTCCCCATGTGATTTTCATGAATCACATGGGGAACAATACCGTAAATTAATACAAATAGAGTAGGGGATTATTTTCTCAAAATAAATAATTCAGAAGAATACATTTTCAATACTGTAGTTGTACTAATTTGAATTAGCCACTGTGGCATTTTATATGCTAGAAAAAATACACATAAAATGCCCTGTATGAATATACTAAGATTATTATAGGGTTGCTTCTATAGAGTAAAATGAATCTCTAGAGGGTGTGAGAGAGAGAGAGAGAGAAGAGAGAGAGAGAGAGAGAGAGAGAGAGGTCCCACTCCCAGTCCCATCTAATCGGATTACGCGACTAGGTTTACAGGCTGCTGTCTCTCTACATGGGACGCTCGTGTACGCAGCACTTTAACTTTCTGCTGTAGCTTTACTCACTGCTAAAGCCTGAATCTCATTTCCCTGCGAGTGCTACCGGACCGGAGAACTACAACTGAACATGGTTTCGTTTTAGGGGCGCGGGAAGAAAGAGTATACTTGTGACGTTCACGGCTCAGATGGACATCAGGCTGTCAACTTTCTGTATATGACTGATGGGTAACTACACGCGGCATGCTCACCTAGTAGGCCGGTATTCAGGTGAAGGAGTTTGTGAAATTTAGCCCCCCGTAAATTACTTTTTAAGGTAGATCATTTGGTTACCCTCTTGTCTGGAGAAACAGGCTGTCCCATGTGCGCGCCTCGCGCCCCACGCTGCACTCTGCCCCGAGGACAGTGCCCTAGGCTCGGGAGTTAGATGGTACTGATCACGGACGACAGGGATGGAGGAGGCTCTTCGTCGGTACGGCTCAAGCACCTTCAGCGGCAGCAGAAGGTCGGGGGAAACATCACCCAGGTTCACCCGACCATAGTGGAGGAGCCGCTGTCACACTGTGATGACGAGGACTACCTGGGCTCGTGCGAGGAGGACGATGAAGAGGACGATGGAGCGGAGGAAAACGATGAAGATGAGTTCGAAGAAGTTGACTTTGAGAACTTGGAAGACTGTCGGAGTATCGCGTCGGACGACTCCTTCTACCCGCCGGATGATGTGTTCGCGGACTCGGAAAGCACCCCCTCCCCGGAAAGCCCGGAGCCGCTGTCTTTCTTCCAGGCGTGCTGCACCAACAACGCTGCTATCGTCCGGATCATGATAAGGCACGGGGTGAAGGAGGAGGTCAATGAGAAGGACAGGAATAACAGGGTATGGAGCACCGAGGCTGAAGGAGAGACACAGAGTTATTTCACACAGCAGCTAAATCAGAATAGACCTACACTTTGACATCAAACTAGCACATGGAAACTTAACTTGAAACAGACTAATAATAATAATAATAATTTGAGTAGTACTACTACCACACAGCAATAATAATCATCATCAAACTTAATATGTAAAGCATTTTTTTCAAAACAACTTTTACATGTAAAACACAAAGAGAGCAACAACACAAATGTATGGAGGAAACATACCCCTTAGACACCAATAAACACATTTGCAATTGTGATCTTAGTGACCAAGTGTTTTCCACATTAATATAGAAAATGACCTTAAGTCATGAGCCTGGCCTAATGTGCGGGACAATACTTTCTTAAAGTTTTACATCCAGTAGCCACATTTTTTTGTTTTGGATGTTTTAAATGTACTTGCTCAGGGTTACTAACTAGCTGATTAAGTGTAGTTCTATTATTGTAGTACCTAACTGAAACACATAGATGGACGGCCTTGGTTATCCTCCTTTCCCTCTGTGCAACAAGTTAAGAGCCCCAGATTCAGGAGCCTAGGTATTCAGATAATGAAGCCTGAGCTCGGCTGAGTGGCTTACTGTTCAAGGCCCATGCTGTCCTGCCAGTCTAAAAATAGCTATTACACCAGTATCCCAATGAGGCTGCAACATACTTATCATAATCAATTAAAAATCAATCAAATATAAAATTGAATATTCATTTGATATTTATTGAAGAGGTGATGTGTGCTTGAGAAGGCCACGTTTTAAATCTTCTATATATGTTCTTTATTCCCTTGGTTCAGTTTATTTCTATAATAAGCTCACACCTTTATACTTTATAATTTTTCATACCAAGCTGGTACTTTCTGACAGGTATGTGTGTGTGTGTTTGTTGACAGACCTCAGTTTTGCAAGAGCGAGCAGCCTCAAACTCTACAAAAACAGTGAAGTCTCTCACCGTTAACAGAACACAGTCTCCAGTGTGTGTGTGTGTGTGTGTGTGTGTGTGTGTGTGTGTGTGTGTGTGTGTGTGTGTGTGTGTGTGTGTGTGTGTGTGTGTGTGTGTGTGTGTGGCCATGCAGGTCAATTCAAGTGAGGGTGTGTGTGTGCTTTTTATTCTGGATTTGGATTCAATGTGTGGGAGTGTGGGTAAACACATTATCGACCAATGAAATGATGGCATTAGTGCGTCTAAGAGCAATTTGAACAGTCTTGCTAATGACCCAAAGCAATAAATTCCACAATAGGGAAGCAACAGCTCTGTTGGTGGAAATATTCTATCGACTTGTATCAAAGACTTACATGAATTGCAACGTAAAATCAATCATGTCCAACTTCAGTCCGTTGAATTTAAATTACACACACAAATTAATATTTATTACTAAAGGTAATTAATCAAAACAAAACGAATATTGAACATCTTATCTGCAGTGCATCATAGTACTGTATGTATCCCTCAAGCCTTGTGTAACGCTTCAGTCCTGCTAAAGAACTGCGGGCCAGGGCAAAGAGATAAATCCATAATGATGGAACGCCAAACTAGTTTTCTTTGATCTGGACATTTCCCTAAAAGTAATTGCATTAGCTAGCAACGGGCACAATGCCGAAGAAGAATCACATGCCTTAAATCTAGCTTTGATGTGACTCCATGTATTTTCCTCCATGTTTTGCTGAAACAAGTTGACAAAGCCCTTTTTCTCATTACCAGGACATCTTTTACCCTCACATATGGAAGATTACGGTAGTTTTTTTTAACATTGGCAACTAAAAAACTCCAGTAGAGAAGTTTGGAGTGAAACGTAGTTGCTGGGGGAGAAAGTGTGTTTTATTCATTTACCTTCTCCATCCAGCTGGTCAGGACCTTACATAACAAATCTGTCTTTAACCTTAAAGCTACCTCCATCTCTCCTCATCTCTTCTACTATTTCCCCATCATTTATCCCTGCCTGTCCCTCCTCATTTTTCTGTATGTAATTACTGATGAAGTCATGGAAAGGAAGAGTAGAAATGACATCATTGGAATGTAATATTTCTCTTCTGACATGCAAGATGGAGGGGGTTAATTAAGTGGGCATCCTAAAACACATGCCTGGACCCAGTTGGCTTGTGTGTGTTTGTGTAATATGTGTGTGTCAGCAGTGAAAGACAGTCATGTGTTTGCATAGATAACCAGGATGTGTGCTAGTGCATTCACCGTTTGCTTTGCCATGCCCTCTGACCTCAGGGTACTGTAGACAGAATACAGGTTAGGAAACCCCTCCAGTGGAAACACATGTTGATATGAATCTGTTAAGCTCATTAGCTCATGTGTGTGTGCTCAACATCCTGACACAGATGTCAACATCCCAATATAGCAGACAGCCTGACTATGTGATTTGCAAAACAAAGACGGGTGTTACATCCCTAGGCTTGGGCTTACCGAATGCAGCGTACGTCATTTCCCCTTCAGCTCATCAGCAGTGTCCAGCGTGATATATTGGGCCAAGTCAAAAGGCCCTGAAGACGCAGAAAAAATCTGTGGTCAGGATCAGCATCAGAATGGTAGGGAGTCTGTGTTTTGCCTAATTGCCATTTATCAAGGTTAATTAATGCTGGCCAACACAGGATATTAACCCTTGATGTAAATACTAGTCAGGTAGATTTTCACCTTCTGCTGCAACATAAAACAAGTTTATTTTAGACATGTGGCTGATATAAGAATGAAGAATGTGTTTGGATATATTATGGCAAGCAGGAACAATAGATTTTTGCACTAAAGTGTCCACATGGGTGTGTTTGTCTCTATAGCCGATGCCTAATAACATCACACGTTTACCACTTTAAACTTTTATTGGAATACATTCTTGGTTACTCAATCAAGCCTTTAAAAAAAAATACATTCATCCTTTCCTTTGGCAAGCTAACATGTTAAAACTTGTTATCAGGCTCACAACATCAGATGCCAGGCATAAACAGACAGTCCCTTTACTGTGAAGATAGAGAAAAATTGACAAACAACACAGCCACATTTAGCAATAAAGTTAATGAGAAGCCATGAAGTCGGTCTTAAGTACTTTTATTTAATTTTCCTTGTATATGATTACGGCACAGTAATTATGCTGTTGGCTTCTGGTTCTCCACAGTATGTTCTCAGTGTTGTGACTGTCGTAGAGGATGTAGGATTACATTACATGTTACATGTTAGACGCTTTTATCGAAAGCGACGTACATACTCAATACTGTGGACAATCCCCACAGGAGACATTTTGGGGTGGAGTGTCTTGCCCAGGGACACAACGACATGCTGACTGCAGTGGGGTTTGAAACTGTCCTCCCCTGATCCGAACACCAACGCACTACCCACTGCGCCACACAAATCCCCGATCTATTGGAACTGTGTTGTAAAAATTAAAACATTGAAGAAAG
>NW_011351702.1:317978-354469 GCF_000735185.1 Notothenia coriiceps | reverse complement strand
ATCGGTATCGGCAAATTGTCAAAATCAAATGATCGGAATCGGATCGGGTGCAAAAAAAGGTGATCGGGACATCCTTACCATTAATACAGTTAACAAGTGGAGGACAGAGGAGGCTCTTAAAGAAGAAGTTACAGGTCTGTGAGAGCCAGAAATCTTGTTTGTTTGTAGGTGACCAAATACTTATTTTACCGAGNTGTGTGCGTGCGTGAGAGAGAGAGAGAGAGAGAGAGAGAGAGAAAGAGAGAGAGAAAGAGAGAGAGAGAAAGAGAAAGAAGTCAGGCAGGGTGGCCTCATTTAAGTTGATTGAATTCTGCATGTGTGTGATGAGGCCACCCTGCCTGACTTCTTTCTCTTTCTCTCTCTCTCTTTCTCTCTCTCTTTCTCTCTCTCTCTCTCTCTCTCTCTCTCTCACGCACGCACACAAGCATGCACTAACACTCACTAAGTATCATTAACGGAGAGATACAGTACAGTGCGACCATCAGGCAAGCAGACTAAATGAAGCACACGTGGGGAGAGACAGACATGTGGAACTGCAGATAGCAAGCATGATGCTGGCTGTTGGCAAATACAGATGAGTGGAAAAATCAAAGCAACAGTCATACACAGCTGATTTGATACAGCCATGTGAACACTCAGCTGCAGAAAGAAACGCACAGTTAACAGGGAGGCTATTGACAGAAACATGGCCCAGTAGGTCTGCGTCAGTGCCTCTGCTGTATGTGATGAGGGCGGTTCAGAGTGTGTTTGCCTGTGTGTGCATGTCCTTGAGCACAAAGAACGTACTGTCAAATGCCAAACGAAGGTTTGATACTTGTTTATGCAGGCGGCAGAGATGCAGGTCTGCCGCTGCAGGATTTAGCCTCGACCAGTTCTTATTTTAAAGTAAGAAAACAAAGGTCGGGTTTTTTTGTTGTTTTTGTGTATATGATAATGATATAATAGTTTTCAGTAGAAGAGATTTGCCACAATTTATAGCACGAGCAGAATAATAAGCATTATAAAGCAGTTACTGGACAAATAAGGATAACTAATATTTGATGAGGTCCATTCATTTGATTAATTGGCAGGGATAACTTCAATTCAAATGCTATGCTACTAGTTCAGACATGTACTTCAGTTTGCGTTACACTATTTGTTTAAAATGCAATTAATAACATAGTTGAACATTGGCTGTGATCGATTGTATGTCTATAAGGAACTTTAAGGATAATACAAGGTGTCGGGTCATCTTTGTTGGAGCCAATTATTACCACGTCCTCTCATCAACTTCAGATGCACAGTTCTGCCGTCTCCCTCCCCCTCTCTGTGTTGCCGACTGATACGGCTAAGCCTTTCTATTCCTAGCTCTGAATATTCACCAGATTACTTTGTGAGTGTGTGTTTGTCTTGGTCTGTTTGTCTGTGTATATGGGCTAATAATAAGTGGACCAGATTGTGTGTGTGGGTCAGTTTTGCTCAGAAACCTCTACTGATCACCTTGGTTTGTTATTACATCAATTGGTTGAAATCTGCATTACCAAAAATACATTTAGTTTTTAAATCTTAACAGCAGGATGGATCCTACTAAAGGCTGAACGTCTTAGAGGGAAAGATAGCTTATTGCTAACGTATGATGGTTATGGTGGGGCCTTGCATCCATAATCAAAGCCCATAGGAACTCACAATAAATATTGCTACGCACATTGATAAAAGTAATATTAATTTTGAAGAGCAAGTTTCAGTATTGATAGTGTTTGCATCAAGAGATTAGACGAAGTACCACTTTACACCACAAGGCCTTTTGGCTCAAGAGCGCAAGTCCAGTCCTGTGTCATGGAGCCGAGGAGATTAGGGTCAGGGAGGGCATAGGTCTGCGTCCATCAGCAACAAGTACAAGCTTTACAATTACCATAGTGTGCATCTTCATTTGGCCTACATACAAAACACATAATCCCCTCAAAAATTATGGGTAAGGATTGAAATGTCTATAATGGTCAAAGTCTCACACACACTCTGGAAGTACCCCTCTTGATTGGTTCAGGGTTATTGAGCTACTTGCTAGTGTTGTTATTTGTATCCCTTTAGCCCTAGAGTTAGTCACTGAGTGGCTAATATTGTGTAGCACATGATTGCTTTTTCATCGATTCATGTGTCTTTCAAATGGTATGCTGTGTGCATTTAGCTGGTGCTCTTCTATCAGATTCTTCAGTCACCTCCATCACCAGCAGCCACTGTTAAGATGCATCAGAGCCCAATAGCTGTTACAAATACTCCAAATAAGGATGTGCTGACTAGAAAATTAGAGCTTAGGAGTTAAAGGCTTTTGCGTGATTGTGTGAAAAAGGTTCTCAGAGAAAATAAGAGATTGCCAGACGACTGAGATTGCTCCAGACAAGCTGCAGGGCAAAGCGCTTTTATACAACACAGTGAGGCTGGAGGTTTGCCAAGAGTGTGTGTGTGTGTGTGTGTGTGTGTGTGTGTGTGTGTGTGTGTGTGTGTGTGTGTGTGTGTGTGTGTGTGTGTGTGTGTGTGACAGACAAGGTCTACATGCGTTTGTCTAACCAGAAAGAGCAATCTGGAGCTGTGCCAGTGTTAGTGAACTTCTTTCAGAAAGCCCACTAGTTATTCCTCAGGACTTCATGTCACCTTTTCCATTTGTAACTCTCCTGCCTGACAGTATCTCCGGCTGGCTTACAGCCTGGCTTGTTTCAGCCAAAAGTTTAACTTCAGTTTTTTCTAACAGGCAAAACACATCACTGTACATGTAATGTAAATACTGCATTGCATCATTCTCACCTTGCCTGAAAAGTAGTTGTCCAGTCTGATGCACAGAAACTCAAAGAAAGGCAGTATGTTGGGCAGAACGTCATGCTGTGAGAATAATGTTTTTTCTTGCAGATTGGTTACTTGTTGATGCTTCATAAAGTAGATATGGTCTTAATCCTGTTTAATTGAGGATCATTTAAACATTCTGCAACCTGATAAGAAGAAACTATGGGGGAGGTTTGGACGTTTTTCTCCACACCGTCAGGCCCTCTCTGTCATTATGATTTGTTTTCATTTCAACGAGACAGAACTTTTGATGACATTTATACCAGAGTTAGAAATAATAATGGAACGGGTTACAGAGTGAGCTGCTTGTGCCAAGAGGGGAAAAGCATCAAATAGATTTTATGAGGGCTCTCCTGATGAGGACATCATGTCACGGCAGACGCTTCACGATTCAGTGAATTGCTCTAGAAATATAAAATGCATTACAAATTGTAACAACTTACCTAAATAGTAAAATACTTCACTCTTTCCTGCAAATGTTGCTGGATTTAAAGTCACATTTTTAAAGAATTATTGCGCATGATATTAAATATGCACTTAGTTTAATACATTGGTTGTATTAAAGTCCATTTTGTCAAGCACATTGTCTATAGGTCATCAGGTTTTGTTTTTAGCATTAGCATTGAAAAAGCCTTTAAGCTGTGAAAGTGAATTGGGGATTTATATGTTTACTGGAAATACATTGTCTGAATGAAAATGCACACAGTATGCCTGGATTAGTGTCAGCAGGCAGAATCCAGCACTGTCTGTGTGTTTTTACACGGTGTAGATTTGACTTGTTGAATTTTCCAGCACACCTGGCTTTAATAAGGCGCTAATTAAAAGTCCATTTAGGGTGTGCCAATTAAGGAAGCTAAGAATAACATATTGTTGTTTCATTGACGTTGTTGCAAATTAAATCTTTTCCAATAGCTGCTGCTTTACAAGTCTAGTCAGTAAAAAATACACTCATACATCATTTACTGTTTTCATTTAGTAAATAGTGTCCACTCTTTTCTAAGTTGCCTAGAAACTGTTTAACCACGCTAACAAATGAAACATGAATAATATCTTAGTTTTACTTCTCCCCTTGAAAACAATCTCCTGAGTTCAATTTGAAGGCAGAATAAGGTAGAACATGAGAGTTTTAGCCTTTTTTCATGAAGAAAAGAGAAGATGAAAGATATACTGCACTGCATGTGGCAAACAAAATATGCGTCTAATTAGAGTTCTCAACATCTAAATCATTCCCTAGTCCCATTTATTCTCATCAAACAAATCCCATCATTAAAAAATATTGACTTTTTCATAAATGTCTGTGCTCTGAGTTAGTAAAAGACATCTCTTTCCAAAAGAATTCTATGTTTGAATGTGTAAAAAAGCGACACTGTGTTTATGTTATACTTGAGAACGTTGTGTTCCAAAATCGTACTCACAGCTTCTTCCCATCTCTGGTGGTAAACTTGTTTGTGTTGGCTGATGAAGAGTGCACCTTCCGGAAAGTACCCAACTTTAACAGGAGTTTTCCACAGGACTCTCGAACTCACATAAACTCACACCCGCAGACTAACATTTACGCACACACACACACACACACACACACACACACACACACACACACACACACACACACACACACACACACACACACACACACACACACACACACACACACACACACACATAAAAGGGTTCCTATTCTAGCTTGTACACACAGACACACAAAAGTACACAAAAACATCACACAGGGAGACAGTCTATTTTTCCTCCGAGTTCAAGACGGTTCAGTCCTCAGTAAAATGTCAACAGATTTAACATTTATTTAAGGATATTAGATTGGAAAGGTGCACAGAGGTCTTCTGGGTTTTTACTGATACTACTTCCTATATGTCAGCCTTTTTTTATTGCTTCAACTCCTTTGCCAAGTTTTTTTTCCCTGGACATTTTTTGCTGATTCTAAACAAAAGCCTCTCACTGTTACTCTCATCTTTAAACTCCTCTCCTGTCGCTTTTTGTTTCAGACAGGGCTGCTGGTTGCGTGTTACCAAGGTTACGTGGACGTCGTCATAGCGCTGTCTCAGTGTCCGCACCTTGACGTCAACTGGCAGGACAACGAGGGAAACACGGCTCTCATCACTGCCGCTCAAGCAGGTAACACACACAAACACAACCCCCCACACACACACGCACACGCACGCACGCACACACACACACACGTACACGCACACGCACACACACACGTGCACACACACACACACACACACAGCTTGTTAAAAACATACAAACACAGGCGGCAATGAAATCACTTGAAAACATGCACACATACACAGGCAGATCGGTACTAATACTGACACAGACAACCATAAAAGAGTCGGATCTCACTTTTTGAACAGAAGTTATGAGTGTCTTGTGTGAAAGCGAATAAGGAACAGGCATAGGGATGTGGATCACACCTCTCCAATACATGATGGACTAGTGTGAAATAAACTTTAGCAGCTTTTATTCGAGCCAACATTATGAAGACAGAGTACGTTGTGACCTCCAGTAACTACCTTCTGCCCCTCTGTTCTTTAAGGCCACATAACCATCACCAACTATCTGCTGAACTACTTCTCTGGCTTGGACATCGAGAAGAGGAACTGCCACGGCTTCACGGCCCTGATGAAAGCTGCCATGCAGGGCAGGCTGGAGTGTGTGCGCTCGCTCATGATGGCAGGTCAGTCAAATGTGTCGGATTACACCTAATGTAGAAAAACTCTCCAGCAATCACACACAAATGACACATATGTCAGTGTTATGTCTGGATTTGACAAATGACCTTGATTTTTGCGGGCAGTTTCCACTGATTACAACCACAAAATATGTTGTTTATTTTTGCCATTACTTTGTCATAAGGGCAGCTCAGGAAAATACGAGCAGATTTTCACTGGAATGGGTACACAGATGGACAATTTGAATTAGCTTTGGCATTGATCCAAATGTTAGTTATTGGGTGATTATTCTCTTTTTAGCAATAACTATGAAACTAACAGACAGATATGATACTAAATCATCAAGACAGGGAGTTCTAGTCAAGATTTACTGCTATCAGGCCAGGACTGCTATTGATTATTATGCAATTTCTGGCACTTAAACACATCTCATAGCCCTGTGGTAGTGGTGAGTCCTGAGCACACTAAGCACTCTCTTCCTTTTTGAGAACTCTTCCTATCCCTACTTTCTTATCTTTTCTCCCACATATGACAGTAACAGTTTGTTTTGTGTCCACCAGGATCTGCCCTGAATGCTAGAGACTTCGGTCGCCACTTCAATGCCAGGGAGTGGGCCTTCTTTACGGGTCGCTATGAAACCGCCTGGGTGATAACGCGCCTGATGGAGCGGCCCTGCCCGCGCCAGTACTGTGAGAACTACAGGTAACATGAGTTGTTCAAGTTGTTTCTGTTCTGAACTTGTCTCTCTGCCCCAATGGCCCACATACAATTGTAATGAAATTGTTAAAAAAGAAAAGAAAACGGACAATGAACAAAGTTAAAGTTTTTCCTATAGCTGTCCTGAATCGCTTGGGCCTTGATAATAGCATAGAAGAAAAAAACAGCCCTATTTGACATGTTTACATTCACTGCACTTTCCACTTTTTGCTGCAGGAAGTGATCATTTTAGACAGGCAACACAAGGTCAAAAACATTTTTGTATGTGTAAGATATAAGAAGGCTCAGGGCAGCATCAAAATACCTGACCAAGGTACAGAACATTACATATCATACATCATCAGAAAAGTAGCCAGACTATGAGTTACTTTACGATGGCAGTGCCTCTGCTCAGTGGATTTATTCTACATTTGCTCTTCTAGTCTGGAGTGGTCCCCTCTGGCCTCGCTGGTGTCCAGGTCCCAGGAGCCACGCGGCTGTCTGAAGCGCCTGTCGGACACGGTGCGGAGCGTCTTCCACTTTGCCAACGTCACCGAGCCTGAGGAGGAAGGAGTCATCGACCACATGGTTTCTATCACCACTGCCATGAGGAGCCCTTTTATTGCTGTGGCATGCCACACCGTGAGTAGTAAAGCTCTCAGTCTTTATACACCTATTCATTCATCAGCTTTAAACAGTAGCCCACCACCAGATCCAAGAACACATCACACTGTGCCGCAGTTACTCCCTCACACCAACATGCTTTTTGCAAATGTAAGCTAAGATACGGGGAAGCCTTAACCACTTTTTGTGATAAGGAAGTCGTTAAAGTTGCTCACCTCTGTGCCTTCCCTCGTGGTGATTGTACATACTCAGCATGGTGGAGATATCAGGGCTTGTTTTCTTATCTCACCTTAAACAGACTTGAAACTTGACCAAAAAGTATTTATTTATATATTTGAAAGGATCCCCTTTCTCAAGGCTGACATTTAGTACAACATAATACAAAGTTTATGCAAAAATAATGTGATTTTGAAACAGTGTGCACTATTCTTCCATTTATTTCGTCGTTCTTTCATCACTGCTATTTAATTGAATCGATTTGCAGAGACCTGAAGGAGAAACATTCACAAAAACAGAATTAAATCTAATCAAATGAACTAATGATAATATTATGGTAATGGTGCTATTAAAGTATAAATCTGGTGCTGGTTTATCATTTATTCTATCAGCAAATGTTCTGCTTTTTCACGGGATTTGCTCAAAATAATTAGAGGATATAAATAATTCACGGCAGCCTTATCTGATGGAAGGTTTCCAGAACTGCTATACTGCAAACAAAAGGGAGACTAGTAGGCTTTTAGTATATAAAATAAAACAAATATCACTATAATCACTAATGCTGTGCTACTAATACTGATTTAATAACAAAAACTGTTTTTGTTTCAGGTGTGTCCTGACAGCCCCCCCGCTGTGGGCAAACGGCGCTACTCAGTTCCGGAGATCATCCGCCGGCAGCGCGCCAAGGATCTCCGCTCCATCAACCCCGACCGGGTGGAGAGCCACCTCAAACTCTTCCAGAACTCCAGGGTCACTCTGGTGGCCAAACACTCTGTGGACCGCCGGGCCAGCCTCCAGGCCCAGAGCCTGATGCCTCGGCACCGGAGCCCCAGCCTGACGCTGGGGGAGAACAACGAGGCTCTGGAGCTGCGGAGGACCAGCCTGCTGCCGCTGCACATGGTGCTGAGGAGGAGCAGCGTCAGGCCGGGGTTCAGAGTCCCCAAAGTGAGGGTCACCAAGGCCCCCACGCCTACTTATGAACCAGAAAAGATCCGGAGGAAGAGCAGCGCCAAAGATGGAGGGGGGCACCTGCTGCAAATACCAAAGTGGCGGTACAAGGAGCTGAAAGAGGAAAGGAAGAGAGCCGAGGAGGCGGAGAGGAGGCGGCTGGAGGCGGTGACCAAGAGACACCTGGATGCTGGGAAAAGGAAATAATATATTTACTCTGGAAGAAGACATTTACACTACGCCCAAATCAGACAAAGTCTAGCCTGACTTGCAAGTGTTTTGGCTTTAATGTTTGTTTTCTAGAATATATGAATTGCCAGCAGTGTTCCTAACATGAGACAGAAGACTGACTGTCAGTTTGGCCTCACAGCTAGCAGCTTTAGACATGCACAATGCTCAGTGTCCTTTATGATGTCAAACAGTGATACCCAGGGGATTTGATACTTGAAATGCTTTTGGTTAACTTATTTTTCATATTTATTGCTTTGGTCTATGTTTTGATACACTCTGAGCGCTTGATGCAGTGTTTTTGTACTGTGTTACACTGTAGTAGAAACTTCTTTCAGAATGTGTTCATCTTTATATCGAAACATTGGAAGAGATTTATTATGTTCTGGGATAATGTCTTAAATATTAAGAGTACTAATGGGTGCGTCATATTGACTGAAAAGATAAACACAAGCTTATTTAAATTTGAATGGCAATTGGCAGCAATATTTGTAGATGCTTTTTGTTATGCTTTATAATGAAAACCCATGAATGTATTACGTAAATATATTTTATATTAGAGATTTTAACGCTTTTCAATGAAAAACTTTTTTTATTTTGTAATCAAAATAGATTTTTTCACATACAGATATATGAAAATGTTTTTTAGTCTTAAGATTCACGACTGAAATGTGGAGCACTATTGTGATGTCACACTCACATCTTACCAAGTGGGAAGGAGTGAACGTTTTTCTACGTGTTTACATTATATACCACATTCATCAGGGTGAATGTGACTCTAAGATGGACACTGGTTTACACAGGGTACGGAGGATGGTAACGGAATAAACTGCTAACTGTGGATGTGATTGAGACAAATATTGATGCCTCAGCCATGTTGTGTTGAGTAGATAATAAGAAAACAAGGAGATGTTTTACTTGATTGAATTTGCAACCTCAGCATTAGGGGGATTTGTTTAACATTGAGAGAAGGGTGATCTTTGGCCAATGTGACAGTCCAAGTAGAAATGAAGTGATAATCCCTAATAAATGGACCCTTCTGATAAAAAAAATATAATTACGGAGCATGAGGTCAGCTCTGTTTTAAGAATTAAAAAGTCAAAAATAATGGGGCGAAAAATAGCTGTGAGTTTCAAACAGCCAGAGCCACGGGGAGAGTAATGATATTACATTGTCGGAATTTTTTAGAACACAATTTCACGGTCCTAACTTCTCATGGCGATTGCAGCTTAAGTGCCATCCAAGAGTGTGTGTCTAATATACATGGTGATGAGTTGCTAAGGGGTTACAAGGGCAGTGTGCAGCCAAATCACTTCTTCAAATAAACTTCATTGAGTTCTGAATGGCAATCTGCTTAGATACTCCCCAGAGGAAGTCATTTGAACACGACAAAAGAGGAGCAAACTGCAGCGAGTTGTTCACTCAAACTCTGAGTGTAGCAGGATTAACATATTTAACATCAACATAAGGAAATGTTTTATAGGGAAAAGGCTTTTTGCTGGCAATGCAGTATCACAGCCGACAATGTCTACAGTGTGCAGTTTGTTCAGAGGGAGGCTAAGTTTCCTGACCATGAATAAAAACGACATCTATTTTCAATGCTGTTTTTTTGTGAGTAAGTATAGAGCATTTTTTAACATTATATTATTACTTAATGACATTTTCTGTTGTGTTATAATTTGACTTTTTATCATATTTTAATGGAGTAATATACATCCAGTCACTATACTGTGGCATTTGTTTTTTATACCTACTATAACTTATAAATGACTTATTGATGGCAAGATATATCACATTTCATATTTATGACGTCATTGATTTCTGGTAATCATTTGTTTGTTTTATCTATTCTTATTCACTGAAGATAAGAATATACTATTCTTATATACTTATAAGAATAGATAAGATATACTTACACAGCGTTCAGATTATAGAGGGTTGTGTATAAGTGATAGGACACAACCTATTAGCCCTAAATGCATCTGATAATATTTAGGTCATGGCTTTGGCTCACAGCTGTTGGCTCAGATTGTAAACTGAGATTATGAAGCGCGAAAGGATTGGTCAGCGATGCACCTCCCGCCTTCTTCTTCCACATCCCGACCAACATCCCTCATAGAAATTAGGATATGGCTCAATAAACACTATCAACTGATGTGACACTGAGGATACACTGACAGATATAATGGCATCATCTGATCCAATTGGCTGGGATTTAGGCAGTATGACCTGAATCTAGATCAGCACTGATTGAGTGCTTCGGTCTCTGAATTTAGGGGGAATCCTGAACTGAGGCCCTCTGCTGGTTGGTTAGTGTAACACCTTTAAGGACATCTGCATTTAAATGACAGTATATCCTCAGATTGTGGCATTGCCATCAAGTGTCAGGAAATAAACCAGGAGCAATGTTGAGCAAGGGAAGTAGAAACAAAAGCATGCTTAAATTGAATTAATTATTACATTTCTCTTGGGATAACTGAATAATAGTAAACTACATACGAGACTTTAGTCATAAACAATTCATGCAAATGTAATCCTTATGGCCACAATGACTGTCTCCATATATTTCCAGGTTTAGGAAGAACTCAAAGTAATCTGAGTGCAGAAGGTATGAGAGCTATATATCATTTTCATCTCTTTTTTAGTATTCTGTGAAATGATACCGTGATGCAATCAAGGATAAAGTAGGTCCTTCTTAATGAATTCCATTTCTGAAAATCTGAAAAGTATGAATAAATGAAAATGTCTCAATTAAATCAGCATCAGGATTATCTACAATGTGAGAACTGAAAATTAACTGCAAGTGGTGGAGCTGAGAAAAAGTACGAAAAATTATAATCTTACCAAAACTTTTGCATTAAATTATACTTTCTATTAGACATATTCAGAAGTAACACTTTAGAAAATAGGTTAGTTTTATAAAATCCCGTGAGTGCTGTTTGTGGAATACCTCCCCTAGGTACAGGAGAAAAAAAGGAAGTTCGTAAGAAAAAAAGGTTGTTTGACTTAACGAAACTGGAGTCAAAATGTCACCGTGAATTTCTTATTTTTGCCCCGATGCCTTATCAATAAATGACCATGAGCCCATCCAAAAAAGGTCCCAATAGAAATGACTGAATACCACTGTTGCCTGACTGAGTAAACCACAGCATCTCTGGAAGGATTTCAGCCGGCAGTGTCACAGAAATGACCGGTCTCAACAAGCTGGAGCCAGATTTTATGTTCCTGAGGACCACATGGCTACCAGCTGGTGGTGTGTACTCACCGCTAATAAAGTGGCTCTAAATTAGGACTTGGCGCTGTAACCTTGACTGTTTTTTTCAGTGTACATTTTTCCTTCCTAAATAAACCCACATAGAGAGCACTTCCCTGCTCATGGGCAATTTGTTGTTCTGTTAGACCACAAAGTAACTCCAGAAACAGTAAACCTACATACCTATTATTTCAAATTGAATAGGCGTTATGTGCTTAATATTGTATCTGTGTTTACTAGCTGCAATAGTATTGTCTCCTTTTCAATCCATTGGTCTGCCAAATAATAGGTTTCCCAATTTATCTTAGTCAAATTATACTGATACAAGTAAGTACTCCGGAGCACGGCACTAGATTACATTTTTAGCCCTGGCTCGCTCTCATGCTGTTCTCCCAGTCAGTCTAATGCAGCATGGCAGGGGATGAGAGGTCTGCCACATCGAGAGAACTATATAAAACCATGCAGTCAAGGAGATTGTACCTGCTGTAATAGGGTGCTTCAGAGGCTCATACCAACTAAGCCTCGCTGGCTGGTTTATTGGGCTAACATGAACTGACAGAACACCTGGTTGCAGATGCTTGTGTAAAAATGGATTACATGCACTAACACCTGGTGCACGCTGTGTGTGTGTGTGAGCGGAAGGGAAAACAGCAGACAGCTCTTGGAGAGATGCTTCTGTTTCATTTCAAAACACCACCTGAGCCTAAATCCCTCAGTGCAGACTGCTAATTCACCGTGGTATGTGCAAATACCCAGGACACCATCCATCAAGTGGGACTGCATTCAACTTGAAAATGTTGGAATTGTAATTTTCTCCTTGGTTAGTACAGGGCTTACGATATTTTTTTTCTCATGACAAAATGTCCACCTTTTTGTCCAGTCATCCCTCATCTCATTCAAATACAGACAAGCTGGGAAAGGTTTTTTGTTAAGATAGTCCATATCTTTATTTTCCATTTAAACCACACCTAATACCTAATTCCACTCATAGATTTGTACAATTTGAACAATTTACTCAAGAATAATAACAAGAGAACAAAAAATACAACTCTTTTAAACTGAATTAAATCAACATAGGAAATCAATTCCTTCTTGGCAAGACATCTATTAATTTCTCTCTTTCATCGAAACCTGAACATTAGTGTTGCAACAAATGACACTTGAGTGTAAGGGGATGGGTGCTTAAGGAAAAGGGTGGTGTGTGCCTGCGTGTATCAATATTTTGTAAGACCGATATAGATTTCTGATATATATATATATTTCTATGGAATGTTTTTGCAGGGAGATTACCTTTATCTAAAGATAAGAGTTATTGAAATGGTCAAATGGACTTAGTGCAGCTAACCTCAGTGTCTGTGCTAATAATTTCTTATAGTTGTCATAATTATCTATTTGACCTCTCTGGTCTATGCAGTAGCCGTACATTATGACAACACACTGAGTATTGGAATATAGAAGTTCTGCTCTTTTTGGTTTGTGTTAATAACATAATACTGGTTGTGATTTGTGGATTGGTTCTTTTGGCCTGTGGAGATTTTAGGTATAAGGCGGGAGCGTAGGCTCATCACTTGCAGGTGATTGATTGGTTAGTAGGCCTGGTTGATAGCTTGCTGTGATTGGCTGGTAGGTGCGGTATCAGTTGGCACATCGCTGCAGTGAGAGTCCCCCCACAGAATCAGATTTCTTCATTTATGTTTAATCCTTGAACTAAAGCCATTGTAGAAGTCCCATCCACCATGTATACCACCTTAAGACAACCATCCCTCTTAAGGAGAGGACACAAACTAAACAGAGCAGCGGGGGGGGGGGGGAACTTCTACAATGGCTGTATTGGCATAAATTCCTCTTACATGTAATACAAACAACTTCTGTAGTTACTGAGAGGAGATCTGTGCATGGTGGGGAAACATCTTCATGGTATGTGTTCCATCAGGGGAGGCCGGTGGGTAGAGTTAGCACAGCCGTCGTGGTGCCAGCTCACTTGCGGGGCTGGTGGATGGGCTGGTTGATGTGCTGCGAGGCGGGCAGCTTGGAGACGCACGGCTGGGGCTTCTGATGAGCCACCTGAGCGGCTGCGGGGGTGAAGTCCTTATCGCCCTGAACACAACACAGGCAGCCAATATTTGTAGTACATTCAAGACTACAGCCTAGCCTGCAAAATCACTTAGTGTTGAGTATTTACCATAATAATTCAGACTACTTTATTCCCCATTACATTTACATATAATGGAAATGTGTCTTTGGCACTGGTAAATAAGAGAAAGTAGCACTCACCATACACAGTGCAACATACAATTCATACAGCAAAATTGCTTGATAGTGACAGTCTTAATAAAAGTGGTTAGTTCTTCCACTGGCTTGGGTCCACTCGTTGTATTAAAAAAATAATATTTACTTTACATTAAGACTAGGTGATGGAGTTGGTGGCAGAATGTCCAATGACAGCCGAGGGAATAAAGGATTTCTTATAGTCTCAGTCTAAGGAGCATGCAAACAGAACAGCTGGTGTTCTTGCAGGTATAACTGCACAGAACACATTAACCTCCTTGGTAGCAGCGCACAAATCATTAGGGAACAGATAAGGCTTAAATCCCATTCATTATATATTTTCCAGCTAGGAAAATCATGATTGAAGTAGGGCTGCAACTAACGATTATTTTCATTTTCAATTAATCTGCCTGTTCTGTAGATTAATCCTTTGGTCTATAAGATGTCAGAAAAAAAGCGGCATCAAGATCCAAGATGATGTCTTTTGATATCTTGATTTGATTGATAGAAATAAGTAAGAAAGAGGCTGATTATAAGTAGAAACTGCAGACAAAATAAGATGATTGTATTAAAAAATACAATGATCGTGAAAACATAATTTCAAAGGATTTACTCACAACAGATGTGTACAAGAAGTGTGGGAAAGTGTCCATGTGATGTAATGTCTTGAAGTGTGTTGTGTATGCCCGCACACACAGAACGTGCACATTATGTCCCATTTTTAAATCCTTTCCCTCTGATAATCATAATAACGAGGAAATCCCTGAAGTGAAGCGTGGAGCGCTCGTCTGTCCCCGCTCTCATGCTCTGCAAACTCAATCTGTTGTCCCAAGAAGCCCATAAACAGCCCCTCGCTGCTAAATCGGATCAAAACAGGAATTTGATGATTCATGAGGAAGTGCAGAATTCTAATCTGAGTCTTACAAACATGACTCGCTCTTCCCTTTCTCACACTCGTGTCTTCCTGCTGAGTTCATCACCAGTTTGTGTCAGACTATATTTTGTTCCTCACCTTAACTACACTTAAAGCTATAGCATTGATCACTCTGCAGCTTCCACGATTAATTGAAATGATATCAAAGTATTAACTAGTTCCTCTAAAATACTGGATTGTAGTATTAAGTGAATGTGGGGTTTGGCATTCAGCTGCAACATGTGGCTGTTACTATTCCATCATGCATAGGAAACAAACACATGGTTCCTACTTTTTATATCTTTTGATTTCTTAGAATAAAGTTTTATTATATATTTAATCAGCCCTTTGCCTCTCACTGAACTTTACCCGTCTCACCCATCCTTGTTGACCCTCATCCTCTCTCTCTCTGTGCGTGCGTGCGTGCGTGTGTGTGTGTGTTGTACTGTATGAGAGGCTTTGCACTACTTCTCCTGCATGTGTGTGTGATGAGGCAAAACTAATTTACAGTGGGTAAAAGTTGCTTTTCATTCAAAGCCGATTCCACAGCGAATGCTCGGCATGTGGATGGATTTGACCTCCAAATGCCCGTCTTCTCTTTTTATGATCTCAAAGCTTCTGTCCTCTATCTCTGTCCTTCTGAAGCAGAGGTAAGGCAGGGAACACATTAACTGTATTAATGCGCCAAACTGTGACTGGAAGTCATGTTGACAGGCAGGCGAGCCACTTTCCTGCCTCCTTTTACTTCCAAAGTACACAGTTGAAATTGCTTTTTGAAATGTACATTTGCAACTATTTTTTATTTGAATATTTAAATGAAAATATGTTCAAATAGGAGAATAAACTACATTTTTTTCTTACATCCATGTGGCTCAACAAAATGTAGAACTGACTTTCTTGAGTTGCTCAAATTCAACTAATGTTGCAAACTTGAATTTGAGGATATCTTTAGAAAGTTAAGAAAGCTAATTTATTCTCAAGAAAAGGGTCTAACCCAATATGCTTTCACCCAATATGCAGACCCTTTAACAATGTATTACTACATATTGATTTTGAGCAATGGCAGTACAATAAAATACAAAATATTCTTAATTTAAAATTCTATCACCTACTCTTTATACTTAGGTGTGATGACTTAGGGATAACAGTGTACGTTTTTCAAGGGAACAGAATAAGAAAGTCTGGAGAGAATTGTATGTTGTCATTTTACAGACAGATATAACAGAGAATACCCAGCTAGTTTTTTTACATTTAAAAATCTCTACACACACAAGTGTTTCACTTGGCTCCTAAAAGGCTTTTGGGAGGCTTTGTGCTGTGCTAGCCTCGGGGTCTGATGGCAGTGATAGGGAGTGAGAGGGGGGCGAGAGGAGGATCGGGGGATAGATGAATGCCTGCCACCTTGCTGATATCGCAGCCATCTCCCAAACACAATCTGACTCACACACAAACACACACTCTGCAGGATACTCAAGGGCACTTTTTCACATAAACACACACACGCATGCTCCAACACAACTCCCAAGGCCTACAGTCAAAAACAAACAAGGCTCTTCACAGACTCTGACCCACTTTTCAAAGGTCAGTCTCTGAAAAGCCTTACACACAAACAAAATGATCAAAAAACTCCCAACGAGTTGAATGATGTTTGTCTCAATCCATGGTTGAGAAATTGACATTTAAAGATAAAAATGGTTATTTTACATGTTTAGGACAGCCCTGCTATTCCCTCCATTTTCTTCTCCCCCCCCTGTTCTGCCTTGGGCTAAGCCGCTACCTCTCCCTGTAGAACTCATGTCCCAGATATAAACCACCTTATCATGCTTATTTCAACAGTCCTTCAAGTGTGTGTGTGTGTGTGTGTGTGTGTGTGTGTGTGTGTGTGTGTGTGTCTTACCTTTGTCACCACTCCAGACACAATCACGGGAACCTTTGGTGGACTAAAAGGAGAAAAAAAGAAAAGGAGAGAGATAAATTAATAGAAAATTAACTGTAGAATTCATGACAATATACAGTGGGGGGGAAAAGTATTTAGTCAGCTACCAATTGTGCAAGTTCTCCCACTTCAAAAGATGAGAGAGGCCTGTAATTGTCATCCTAGGTACACTTCAACTATGGGAGACAGAATGGGGGGAAAGAATCCAGGNATCTCTTCCTCACGCCTCTTCTCTTATCTCTTCTCACAGCCTCCCCTCTCCTCTGTATTAATTAAAACTATGTGTGTGTGTGTGTGTGTGTGTGTGTGTGTGTGTGTGTGTGTGTGTGTGTGTGTGTGTGTGTGTGTGTGTGTGTGTGTGTGTGTGTGTGTGTGTGTGTGTGCACATGCTTTTGTGTGCACTTCAGGCATCAGTATTAATTAAAGGTGTGAATGCTAATTGGTCCGATCAATAATGGGTCGTTAGGCCTCAGGGGCAGACAGCCAATGGGAAATCGTTATGTGTCTGACATCACTGTCACTCTACTAAAGCTCCACTGCACTATGACACATGCACACACAGAGGCACACGCACACACACACACACACACACACACACACACACACACACACACACACACACATACGTTTGTACTTACACGCACAATACTATCATTTTGAAAGATGGGTTCACCTCAAAGGTTTTGAGAGAGACAGAGAGAGTTTAGAAGCAGAAGAGGTTAACGAGAAACAACTTGGCACGACTAACTGTATGTTCCTAAAACTTAATCGATATCCATTACGGGAAGCTAGAGAAAGAAATAGAGAGAGACAGAAAAGAAAGAGAGAGAGAGAGAAACTTTTTCTAATCTGATGCCATAGTTGTCATTGAGCAGAACTGAGTAAATGAGTGGGACCTCTCAGGCTTTTTGGTGCTGATCAATACCAGAGCACTCTCTTTCCCCCCCCAACACATACTTTATTTGAAAAACTTCTCTTTTGTCTTTCAATCTATTCTCTAGCTTTTGTCAAAGGCTTTTAATCATTATCCATGGAAGAAGACAAGAGAAGAGAACATTGATGAAGAGAAGATGGTAGCACATAAAGAGTCTTGAAGAACTGGTGATTTTCTTGATGGGATAAAGTCAGAGCTGAGACAAGGTTTGCTCAATTTGCCATTTCAAATCCAGCCAAACACTGATGCCTCACCATCATGCCACAACTAACCTCTAGTGCCACCCTGCTACCAATAACAATTGCTTTTGTGTTGAACTGGGCTCTTCAAATAAACACAAACTTGAAAATCCACTCAACTACTTCTTCACAAATTCACTTTATCTTTGTTTGTTTGACAACACCACAGCGGCATGGAAAGACAAACGCATTTACAGATGGAAATCAGCTTCCCTCTAACTTTGCACTCAAGATGTTGCACCAAGGAACTTCCTTTGTAGATTTACTGTCTTTATTTCCCATCTGTATAAAAATGTAATGTCTCCAAGGGTCACAAGTAGGGCTTTTACTGTTGTCACTTTCCTATACCTCTAATCCCCTCTGACAGACCTTTCGCTTGTCCTTAAGCAAACTGACAGCGTGGAGGGCTATGCAAGGTTAATGATGTTAAGTGGGGTATAAAACATTAACTGGTAACCCATGTACAGATTATCGTGTGTACAGTCAGTCATTTTCAATGTTTGTTCGGGTGTACAGGGACTGACAACCTCGGCCATACTCTCTGGAGCATACTGTTCATATATAATAGAAGTGCACCTAGTTTGTCTGTAATTTGTGAGTTTGTGGGAGCCATCACTGTGATGATAACATATGTGTGTGTGTGTGTGTGTGTGTGTGTGTGTGTGTGTGTGTGTGTGTGTGTGTGTGTGTGTGTGTGTGTGTGTGTGGGTGTGTGTGTGTGTGTGTGTGTGTGTGTGTGTGTGTGTGTGTGTGTGTGTGTGTGTGTGTGTGTGTGTGTGTGTGTGTGTGTGTGTGTGTGTGTTGAAAATGATCTGATTGCATCTGTATTCTTAATATTTGTTGTCGTGTGTGTCAATGAATAATTCAAATGTACTAAATTAAAACTGGTGTGTTTGTGTGTGTGGACTGTGAGTGCAGCAAACATCACTTCTTCTGATGGTCCGAGTGAAAAAGACAGCTGCCACTTCACACTGCAATTATGCCATTACAGAGTTGATGATGGTCTGCATGCCTCACTGTGACCACACACACACACACACACACACACACACACACACACACACACACACACACACACACACACACACATAGTGTAATCACCTGTCCCCACATGTAAATGTCAGCACACTCATCAGATTGATTACTCCTAGAACATATCACATAAAGCACATTGTAGTGCAAACACCTATTAATTAACAGCTGCTACACAAAGACAAAAACACACACTGTGTCCTATATAGAAACATAATAGCTATATCTACACTGAAGCATACGGTCTCAATATTCTAATTTATTTGTTCAATCAGGAACATCATTCGTATGTCCTTTTTCTCAGTTGCCTTAGTACCTTTTGGCTTTGCAGCACATCTCAGCTCTGCCCAGGGACAGTGTCACATCAGTCTATCACTGACTTGATTTAGGAAAACAGAAGGGGGTTAAAAGTTCCCACTTTAATGCACATACATAGAAACCCTTTCTCTCCCTTTTCGTACTGTTGGATTGTCTAATCCCACTGATGCCCGGCTGCTGCTTTTTTTTTTTGAGACATTGCGCTATAAGCGAGACTTTCTAAAATACTTTCAGGTTAGCGAAGGAAACTGACTATCAGAAGGATTAGCTTAATAAATGTTTCAGTCTTAGAAGCTGTAGGTTGACAGCTGGTAGCACTTAAAATAGTGTCTTTCTAAAAATAAAGTATCAGCGAAACAGCATTTATTCCCACCATTAAAATATACCTAATGGGTTATTAGAGTCAGACATTAAGTAGTGAGTTTAACTGGATCCTAAAATATATATTTTTTATAACACAAAGCACCTGACTGTTTGATACAGGCTTTTTGGACATCTCCTTAGTGGACTCTCACATTGTGTTTGTGTATGAGACAGTCGTTTGGCAAACATGGATTCAGTATGGTCGTTCTTGTACTTTATATGATTTTTGGGGATGATGGGATGAAATAATTCAGATGGATAAACAATTGGACTACAAATAACTAAATAATCATATCATAATAAAAAGTAATACAAATTCAAATGCATGGATTCAGAAGCAGAATACTGTAATCCTGGGTGAAAGCATTCATTATATAATGAATCAAATAAAAAAGAAGAAGATAATTGCATTCAAATAAAATCAATAAATACAAACATGTATTTCCAATAATAAAAATAAATAAAAATATTTATCATCAAATAAAGGTATCTTCGATCAGGATATTTATTATCAAATTATAATTTTTATTTGGTGACTCATTATTTTTGTTTCTTTCGTGGTCCATTATAATAATAAAAAAGTAGTTTGGATCCATATTGCACCATGGATCTATAAATAGAAGATTGCACACAGAGCCCTATAATATAATCTATCTATACGGCGCTGATTGCTTATTATTTGACTTTAACTTTAACTATATATATTTATTTGTTGTTCTTTTCTTTTCACTATATCTGTAAAGCGTCTTTGAGCACCTTTTAAATCGCTAACAAAAATAAATCTATTATTATTATTGCACACGCTCTCTACGACTGACGTCAGCGCGCCGCTCACGTTGTTTCTCCTCCTCCAAATGACGTCATCACGAATGGTTTTCCAAACAATTCTCAGGACAAGCCACGTTGACGTTCCAGGCTGAAGTGTAGTCCAGAGTTAGGCAGAATAAAGCAGGATTTGAGCTCCACGCCGCAGTTTGCTCTCTCTTCAGACTCAGGATCACAGCAGACATGTCGTCCCCTCCGAAGGAGAAAATGGAGAAAGTGGAGACAAAAGGAGGACACCTCCCTGCAGGTAAACCCCCACGCTGCTAGCCTGCTGTTTCTGAAAGCTTCCTGTAAACTGAAGGCCTTTGTTTACTGCAGCCTCCCAAATCAAAATGTCACATGACGGTGAATAAGGCTTGTGCAATCACTGCAGTTGAACGCTGTTAGCATGTACGATTGACAGTAATCTGCTATGTTGCTCAATTTCGCACATTTCCTTACTTCCGGATTGGTGAAAACACACATTGTAGCGTGTGTTTATCATGGCAGCTTTTAGTAACATAGTGTATCAAAGCTGGATGGCGATGACGTGGTGGTCGCAGTGTCCAGTGGTGTAGGGCATGCTGAGTTTAGGTGTACGTGGACATGAGGCGATCACTGGGCCTCTGCTGCTGCACAGAAAGATAACATATGGCCCTTTGCCCCTACCTGTGATAAGGGTCCGTCCCCCGCACATACAGCTCACTGTGCTACAGCTAGCAGGTGTGTTCATGGAGGCCAGGGGTTGAACTGCTCTTAGCTCAGGGGCCACATGCAGCCAAATGTGATCTCAAGTGGGCAGGGCCAGTAGAATCATAGCATAATAGCCCGATGTTTTAGTGCAAAGTACATTCTGAAAATGTCAACATCTTTTAACAAAACATTATAAACATCCTGACATTTCTTAAGTAAAATAAGTGCAAATTCAACAATTGTATGCCTCTGTTTATCATTTACACTATGCAGATCACAGTGTATCTACAAAGGCTCAAAACATTTGGTCACAGCCGGCATCTAGAACTTGACAATATAGTGAATAATATTTGACTTTTTCAAAACAACTTGTCAACATTATTTTTTACAACCATTTCCACATGTGTGTTGAAATCCTGACACACCACCGTACAAACTGGGAACTATTAGGGAAGAAGGTTAAGTTATCCACCTGCCTTTTAAATGTATAAAATGTATACATACAAGTTATGAGAATTACAGTTAATGTCTTCTCTGTCATTTTTACACTTTGCAAAGTCACCCCACCCTGCTCTGCAACTCTAAAATGTATCCATCTATACATAAAAATAGTTCACATATATTCTAGTGAAGTGCCATTAGTAACTTTACAAAATGTATATTTTTCCTAACGAGACAAAAACAGTATGGCTCTACTCTCATATATCTTTCTATTCACTCAATTCATCGATAATGAACGTGTGAACTAATGTCTCTTGTCCCTCTGTGTGTTGCAGTAAAGGCAGGAGGGATGAGGATAGTGCAGAAGCACCAGCCGGTTGCTGCTGCTGCTCCAGAGCCTGTGCCCAAAGATGATGATGAGTTGGGGGATGAGGAGGAGTACGTCAGCAGCAGGTAAACACACACACAACAGCACGCACGCGCACACACAAAAAGAGTACTCGGGTCCTACTGGGCAGGGGTCAAACAGGAGAGAGGCTCTGAGCTGTGACTTGGCTTTCTTTTTGCAAAGTCCATCACATGACTTCAAAGTGATGCAAAAATATAACTAAAATAGATCAAGTGCAGCGTATAAGCTTGCTCTTCCTCCATGTTCGTGTGAGCCTTTGCAACCAAATGAGGGGTATAGTGTAGCACTGCTAGGGGACACAAGTATTTGATGGTGGGTGTGTTGCTCAACCTAAGGAAACTCATTTATATATATTGGATTCTTGCGAAAACTTCAAAACGTCTGCAAAGAGATACAAACTGACTCCAAGTGAAGCTGAGTCCTGCCATTTTGTGTCTCTTTTGAGGCTGAGGCCCAATCCCAAACCGCCCCCTACCCCTACACACTACCCCTCCGTTCGCGCGGAGGGTCCGCCACATTAAGTGCTGTTCCAAACCAACGAGTGTGCAGCGGTGTGGAGGGGGAGTGGACTATCAAGCCCTCAAACAGCGAGTCTGCATCGGGGCTGACTGGAGACCGGTCTCTACCTGACCGGAGTCAATGCTGTGTGTGTCCGTCAGGAAACACGCTGTGTACAAGTAGTTCCAGCCAACATCCACTGATAAACTGCGATGTTAACAACCTCATGATAACCTCATATGTTTTAACTTAGGATCGTACCTGTGTTTAGTCTAGTTTTATTATAAAGTTGTGTATATTTACAGACTGTTGCAAAAACTAAGAAGCTTATAAACGTCAGGTTTAAAACTAAAAGAGCTTTACAAAAACAATTAAAGATGTTTGGAGTTTTATTTGAGTTATGAATTTACATTTTTTGTCAAAGAGATGCTGATTTGAAACCGCAGTCACGGCATTTCCTGTTTCTGCCGGAGAGAGGGGAGTTTGTCCCAAAGCTTGCCGCTGTATTTACTCCCTCCATCTGACAGGAGGGAGCCTCATGTGCCACTCCACAGTTCACTCCGTCACGGAGGGGGAGTGTGTGTAGGGTTTAGGGCGTGGTTTGGGATTGGGCCTCAGTGTCTCTTATTTTGGTGACACGGGTGGGACCTTGGACAATAGAATGCAATGTTTTGTAGTTTTTGTTTGTTTTTGCCTCTCCTTGTTTGTCTACCCTCCCTCACACTGTAAAGCGTCTTTGAGTCCAAGAAAAGCGCTATAAAAATATAATTCATTATTATATCCAGACCTCGGTGGCCATTGTGTCTTAATCCGTCCATGCTCACAGTAAAGACAGGCAGCTACATGCATTCACTGCAGAGCTAAACCTGTTTCAGTTCTCTCTTCCATTAAACTCGGTGCAATGCAAGACTCGGTAGTGATTTGTGCGGTGTGAATCACACTTCCACACGCCCTACAAGTTGTCAAGTAAGCAATTTAGCCACTTCCACATTTCCATACGGCTGTACTGTAGGCAGTTTCGCAGCAGACTTGTGCAATGTTGCCAGCCAATTTGGTAAACAACATAATTACTGCATAATTACAGCATTAACTTGAACAGCCCATTCAGCAGTCGCTATTGTTTGCTATAAGCAGCCGCGGTTTACATGTTTTACATCTCACTGGCTCTGAATTCAGAGAAACAATAACTGTTCTCCATGATTATCTATGTTGGCATGTTCGGCTTTGGCTTCTTGAATCCATTGTTTCTACTGATGTCTGAGTTCTGCGAGGTGGGGAAAGTTGATGCTTATTTTGTACTGTCTGTTATTGTGTGTATGCCACATACTGTATGTCAAGAGCATTGCCAACTGTCAATAAATATTGTGTGTGTGTACACTTTAACACACAACCTCATACACACACTGAAGTATATAGGCTGTGTTACATGTTCTTCAGCTACTGTGTGTTTGAGTGTTTCCTGTAATTAAGAGCAAGCCTGTCATTGGCAATAAGTCATTTCCTTTTGCTTCCGTTTCATTTGTGTCAAGACAAGCGACATAATAGACAAAGCATAAAAGTGAAAGAGGTAGATAACGATAATAGAAAAGCAACGTGCAAGCCTGGCTTATTCTTCTCATGGTTCATTCCTGCTCTAGAGGCCGACTCTGGTCAAAGTGTACATGTAAGGGATGTTTTGATAAGATAAAGATAAGATGTACTTTATTAATCTTGATTTGGGATTTTTCGTTGTTGCAGCAGATCAACAAATCAATTCAGTTCAAAATGAAATATATACTTCATTATTTGCCCAATATCTAAGTGTTTGTTCAGTGAAGATATACCAAAGGGTCCAAGCTTCCAAAATGTGCATTCAGACTTCCAATTAATGTCTTTGTGCAGTTTGTATGTCTTCATTTTTGATTTGCATTGCAGTCTAATTTAAAGATGGTAGAAAAACCAAATCAATGTCTGCTCTGTGATTCAACATTTTTGTGGGGTTAAATATCTGCAACTCTTTCCCCTCATGTAAACGAGCCACATACCTCACCAGAGCCATACAGGGTTTAAAAGTTGCCCTAGTATTTATTCCTCTTGAAGTCAAAGAAGAGGAATCATTACTTGGGCTGTGTAAATAAATTAAGCAAATGGTGATTTTGAATCCCTGAGGAAAACCATTTCAATCCTTTTACTTGATAAACTCCTCTTGGCCCGGCTGTGTGAACGCCTCCTGTGAAATATTTATCTTTAACTAAAAATGACCCATCCAAAAGAGGGGCTGAGTCACTGCACACATCAGTGAGTGCAGTCGGTGAAACACACACACACACACACACACACACACACACACACACACACACACACACACTCTGTCGGTCCCTGTCCATGTCACGCTGATGGACGTCTAGCAGGTGGCTACTGGGTAAATTTCGCATTAGAAGCAGCCAGTGAAGCGTTGTAGTCAGGGGAACACCTGCCGTACCCAATCTAGCCGAGATGGACAGATGGGGCAAAGGCAGAGAGATAGGTGGCTGGGATTAGTGCGAGGAGAAATATTATGGTATGGAAAGCGGGGGATGCCATGGCAATATAAAGATAAGAAAAGGAAAGGTTTCACTTAGTATGAGAGGGAGTTCTAGGAGACGGGTAGGGTTGATAAGACAAGAAAGAGAAGCTTATGTCAGATTAAGCTGGTGACTGGGCTAACGTTCAGGTGAATCCATGTGGAAAGGGAGGTAAATGCATGCTTGTTTCATCACTTAGCATTTCTCACTAACAACACATGGAAGGTAGACTTCATGTCACCTCTCCACCATGATTTGGCGAGAGGTGGATATGTTCCAGAGCCTCAGAAAGAGGAGTGGGTGGTGCCGCCTGCACGCTCCACTTCATCGCTGCACACGCGCGCTGGATGTATGTGAAACGTGCAGGAAGCTGACAGCTCCTGGTGGAAAGTTGATGGAGAGAGGGTGTAGGAAACAGGGTGAGGAGGAGGAGGAGGAGGAGGAACAGAGGAGCAGGCATCAGTTTCTATGGCAACCACAACCTCGCCCACGGCAACAAACTTCCTGCTCTGTTGAAGCAAATAGTCACGGGTGGGGTAGTGTTTGGTTATGGTGAAGCGTGGCTTTAAAAGTCGGAGAATAAACAACATGACATTAAGGTTTATTTCACTCTTTGAATTTTTTGTTAAAATTAGCATCCTGTATCTCCTTCTGTTTCTTCATCCCTCGTTCCACCTCTCCTTTCCTTAAACTCTAACTCTCCTGACACAAAGCGACTCCTCCCAAGGCCTCCCTGCAGCTCCATACTGCCCCCTGCAGGTCTCTCTACACCTTAATCATAGCAGAGATCCCCGTCACCTTCTGCGTTCTCTTTCTCTGGGTTCCTCCATTCTATCAATTGTTCTATGTGTATGAATGCCAGGCTAAAACTCTCATCTGGCTCTTTATCTAACTTTAAGATTGTATTTACACTTCTAGAGGCGTCCGATAAACAATCTGCAATAGGCTTGCCACCTTTCATTCCTGTCTGTCTGTCGGTTTGGTCTTATCTGTCCCCCGTCTCTCAATCCTTCATGCCCAGTCCCATTCAAATCAAGCAAAGTTTGATTCTTCAAAAGAATCCAGATTTCTTTCCCACTTCATCCTTGGTTGTCTTTCATACCTTTGCAGTCAGTTTTTCAATATTTCCGGATTTATCTTCAGATTGCACTATAGACATTGAATAGAAAAGAGACCCGTGACAGCCCAGCCCACGCTCTCTGTGTGTGAATACACTTCCTACCTTTCCTCAACCCCACTGCGTCGCACCTCGCTGGAGCTTAAACTGAAATTGAGATCGAAGCGGCTTCATGTGCTGCATGTCACTGCGGCAAGGTGTGAAACACAAGTAGTCGTGCTGAAATGTGTTACGTTTTTTTATTTTAAATAAAAGGTATTCAAAGAAAGTTCCTTCATTTTTGTTTCAGAAATATTGGCGTAGCAGCTGAACGCTAGCGAGCTAGTTAACAGCTAGAAGAGCTTGTTAGAATAAATGAAGAAATCTGCTACCCTATAATGCTAGCATGTTATTTATCAGTTAACTATAATTTGTGTAATGTAAACACATCCTTCTGCTATAGCACCCGCCAGATGTGTATACGAGGAAACATATAAGCTAGCAGGACCAACTCACTACTTAATGAATTGACTTGCTAATAGAGAACCTCTCAACCCTGCATTATGTGAAATCAACAGATCCACGCATGAGTTTAATAGCAAGGTGTAAATCTTCTCATAAAGGTAAGCGGCAGAAGGCTTTTCAGTGCCACGGCGTTGATTGCAGAGATGGAGGTTAGCCAGATGTGTTGAAAAATCCATAACTGTTAATTGATGGTGATTAAAAAGTTGTGCACGGTTCATAAAATAAATAAGGAAGTAGCAGATGTTTGAAATGATGCTTTCTGAGTGCTTCAGTTCTCTCTGCTGAGGCTGCAGAAACGCTTGGTCTTTTCCACATATTTATTCTGTTAATGAGGAAAGCCAGAAGTTGGTCACACTGAAGCTAATGCCTTTGAGTGGACTTTTGAAGGTGCCGACCACAACTGTACTCTTCTGCCGGGGGGGGTGTAAAAATCAGACGGCGCTCGTTTGTCATGTCAAGGTCGATACTTACCTCGGGTTCCGCATTCCTCCTCCTCATCTTTTTCTCTGCCTCCACTCTTTCCCTTTCTCTATGTCGGAGTGAGCGCTCGCCTGCCTCCGTCTCTCCTCCATCCTTCCCTCCTCTAACAGTCTATTATTATACAGGGGATTTGTTCCTCTGTCCTCCCCTCTGACCTGCCTTCACCCTCCTCCACTTCCTTCCCTTCTTCCCAAATCCTTCCCTTGTATCACCCCCTTCCTCTTTAACTCTCCTATCCTTTCATAGCTTCTCCCCCCTCCTCCTCTGTCCTCCCATGCTTTCCATCCAGGAGCCCCGGTGTTTGGCCAGGATGAATGGGAGCTATTTAAGCTGCTGGTGTGTGTGTGTTACCAAAGAGAGTCAGTCTGTGGGTGTTGTGTGTTTTGACAACCTGAGATGTTCAAATGTTGGAAGTTTTGAAGTAGCCAGATTGGAAAAGTTTTATAAATGCTGCCATAAAGCTTCACTCTTGGCTTGCACACATTACACACACACACCACAGAATAAACTGGACACACACTCGGCTCTCTGGGTAATACAGTGGGGGAAAAAAAGTATTTAGTCAGTCACCAATTGTGCATGTTCTCCCACTTAAAAAGATGAGATGCCTGTAATTTTCATCCTAGGTATACCTCAACTATGAGAGACAAAATGAAAAAAAATCATCCAGAAAATCCTGTCTGATTTTTAAAGAATTTATTTGCAAATTATGGTGCAAAAAAAGTATTTGGTCAATAACAAAAGTTCATATCAATACTTTGTTATATACCCTTTGTTGGCAATGCTTTCCTCCATGCAGATCTCCTCTAGAGCAGTGGTGTTGGGCTGTCGCTGGGCAACACGGACTTTCAACTCCCTCCGATTTTCTATGGGGTTGAGNTCTCTTCTCCTAAGTCCTTTTGAATTCTCCTATCCACTATCCCTTAACCCTAAGTTCTAACCCTATCTCCTATTCCTTGACCTCTGAGTGAAACGTCACGGGGTTAAGGGATAGTGGATAGGAGAATTCAAAAGGACTTAGGAGAAGAGACTGCGGTTTAGAGAATCCGAATGCACTTTCACTATCTGACGTGTTTATGATGAGCCAGCGGACGTCATTGTGTGCGTCTGCTGCTGTGGTGAAACTATGGAAACTACAGTGTTCTATATAACGGACTACATGGATGTTTAATAAGAACAAGGGTCTCATCTAGAGACTCTGCACCGTGCTCTGATGCTATTGTTTTATGAAAGTGAAACTTACGCTCGTCACCCTCTCCCCCCGGTCCACATTAATACAAATGATCCCAATATGTATAATTGTATGAAAATATCTTAAAATCAATACAAATGTATTTATTATAAACGTTAGTCCTTAACACCTATCACTGTGTAGCCTACATCACCATTCAAACATCTTTTAAAAGTTGAACAAACCCCACACAGCTCAGTGAAATGTTGACTTTATTTGATCATTTCAGTAAAAACTAACGTTCATATTTCTCTTTTTGATTATAATACTGATGAACGTTCAAAACAAAGCACTTTGGCAACTTACCACATACGTTTTAAAATGCTTAATAAGCACCGTAACTTTCATGATATAATTTCTCTGTCATAATAGTTTGGTTCCGTGACCGGCCGACTGTTGTGTGACGCAAATGCTGCGGCTGCAAGGCATTGTGGGGCAGCATTTTCTCTTCTCCTTTCGGTAAGGGAGGTCCAGTGGTTCCTAAGCTAAAGGAGGTTATAAAGGAAGTTTGAAACCTCCTTTCCTTTCATTTGGAGAATTGGAAGGGCACTTATCATGGCTGCCACTGACGTACTTCCGGGTCATTTCACTTGGTTAGGAAGGTTCCTAAGCTAAATGGACTATTGGAACGCAACCCTGGAGTGGCCTAGCCAGTCTCCAGATCTCAATCCCATAGAAAATCTTTGGAGGGAGTTGAAAGTCCGTGTTGCCCAGCGGCAGCCCCAAAACATCACTGCTCTAGAGGATTCTGCATGGAGGAATGGGCCAAAATACCAGCAACAGTGTGTGAAAACCTTGTGAAGACTTACAGAAAACGTTTGACCTCTGTCATTGCCAACAAAGGGTATATAACAAAGTGTTGAGATGAACTTTTGTTATTGACCAAATATTTATTTTTCCACCATAATTTGCAAATAAAGTCTTTAAAAATCAGACAATGTGATTTTCTGGATTTTTTTTTTCTCATTTTGTCTCTCATAGTTGAGGTATACCTAGGATGAAAATTACAGGCCTCTCTCATCTTTTTAAGTGGGAGAACTTGCACAATTGGTGGCTGACTAAATACTTTTTTGCCCCACTGTATGTGTGTGCATATGTGGCCACTAGATGGAAGAATGAAGCTTTACTGCATCACAAAAGCGTCTCCAGTTGTGTGTGTGTGGGAGTTTGTGTCCTACAGGATTCATCACCGCTGTCACTCCAACAAAGCCCGACCTGTGATGTCCCAGAAAAACTGACGAGTCACTGTTAGAAACTGCACAGCTCCGACGCAAAATATACACAGCTCCACATGCAGCTCATATTTTCCCTCCCTCTCAGACTTTCTTTTTTTGTCAGTCTCCCTCCGACCTGTCTCCCTCTGATGTGCACACACACATGCAAGACTGAGAAAGAGGGTGAGCATTCATTACTCAGTGTGAAAATACATGGCACACATTCAAACTGCCATAGGTGAAATCCTCTTTAGAAGTCAGTGATCTCAACACCTGCCCATGGCTGATATGACTGTGTGTGTGTGTGTGTGTGTGTGTGTGTGTGTGTGTGTGTGTGTGTGTGTGTGTGTGTGTGTGTGTGTTGCCTGGGCCTTGGAGAGGAGCACTCTCAGAGACGGCTTACAGAGAGACAGAATGAGGACGTCACAGGTGAGTGAGTTTTCTCAAACTGACAGGTGTGTATACACACACACACACACACATATACTTTTGTTCTCTCACACACATGCAATCATGCCTCCGACACATACAAAATCTCTGCTTTTCTCTCCCTCTCTTACACACTACACACACACTGCTGGAGCTATGTGGGAGCCAGCTGGGTCCTCTGCTGCACTATCACACATGAACAAGCAAGGCTTCTTCTCTGCTCTCCAGCATTGACTATTCGATACCTGACAAGGGCGCCTTATGGTGTGTGTGTGGTGCGTGTGTGTGTGTGTGTGTGTGTGTGTGTGTGTGTGTGTGTGTGTGTGTGACAGAGAACCATTCCATAAGTGTACACTTTGATACATGTGTCCATGTATCTCAAAGTCAAACTGACATAGGGTGAAAAGTCAGGTCGGGAAAGAGAAGAAGAAGCGCTGCAAAGAGCAGATTGATTAACAATAATGCAATGCTTTATCGATCAGCGCAGGTTTTCTCCCTTTGCTGTGGTCCTCCTCCACAAGGAGTCTGAGGTCAAGTTTAGTGAAGCAGTACATCAAATGCTAAATTGGCTCATTTTAGAAAAGGAGCATACTCACTGTGACAGTAGTCCTCAAGCCGCTTCAAGACAAGGTGCACCCGAGGTAGCCATCATTTTAATGACACCACAGAGACATGAGAGTTCAAATACTCATTCATCTCAGTATGGTTTTAGCTTTTATTGATGTTTTCTGTTCAGCATGATGAAAGGTGTCCTGGTTCTGCTTTGTTCTGCATACTGGATCGAAATCAGGGCCTCCAGTGTTAAATTAGGACAAATCTACTGTCTATCTCTCTGTGTGCTGAAACAGGTTCTCTAAAGTTATAAATGGTTCACAAAGCCACTCTAAATTTTGCATTCAATGCTGACATGCTATCTAAGGTATATTGTATTTGTAGCCAATGTCCTGAGTTTCTGTTCCACATATGTAGAGCACAACAGGAGATTGTCCATGTCTAAGTGTTCTGAGTAGCTGGAAGTACTTTGTGGTTTAGGTGAGGGGTATGACTGCAGGAGACAGCACATGATGCCGACAACATGGCGGTTCCAATGACGCCTAGTATCTAAACAGTGTCTCCTGCCTTTCTTTGAAATCCCAAATGTTGTGTCTTTCAAGTAAGACATTTTCAATGGCATTTTTTTTTGCAAATGCATATTCTTCTGAATTTTGGATGTTTGTTTTATTCTCTTTTCATGCCAGCCGTAACATAAATCTCATAATCACACCCTCCCTCAATGTGACACTGAGCGGCTCCCACACATGAGCTCAATCAGATATTACAGAGACCTTCTAAGCTACTAAGGACCTGGTAGGGTGAAGTACGTTCTCACATACAATGAGGGTGATGTGTAGTTGTTTTCATTGCATGTGTAGAAGGCCCTGAAGATAGTGACCATGCTTAGCTTTCTTCTTACTGCACATTAACATTGTCATTGTGAGCTTGACTTTATGCTGATGTTAGCATTTAGCTAATTTCACCAGGCAGTGCACCTAAGTTTTCCGCAGAATGGGGTATGACTGTTCGCCTCTGGGATTAACAAGGGAAATACAGGAAATAAGAACACAGTGTCAACTAATTAAAATCAATAACATCCCTACATGTAATTTTCACATCCTCACATAAAATATCTTCAACCACTAACGTGTAATCAAAACTGTGAGCTTTTTATTCAGACTTGTTATTCCTGCAGAGTTCTTCACAAAGATTTCTCACTGCTGATTTTCTGAGGCTATTTTCGGATGGATTAATCAGCACTGTTCAGTCTCAGTGCTGTGTGAAAGAGTTCTTGGCAAGGATCAAATTAAAACATCCTGCCACATCCCACAGGTGTAAGTGAACCATGATAACACCCATGTCAAACAGCAGTTAACATCTCGCTGTGGGGAGGCTCTGACATATCTTCGTCTTCTTCTGTTGCTTAGAAAGGAAATGCAGCAGACTTTATGACAGCAGAGGGAACGAAAAATGAAAAGTGCATGTACTCGATTCAGATAAGTGGGGATTTGGGAGGACCTCTCTCTGGGCTTTTTTTGTCTGAAAAATCCTGTTTTTATTACTTCTCCTCTCCGTACCTGATCCCTTCAATCGTCTCTCATCTTAGTCCTCTGTAATTTTCCTCTTCACTCCATCCTTCTCTTTACCTACGGGCGCAGCCTCTCAGTCATCTCCATAAACAGGCAAAGCTCACTACACACACTTGGCCAGTAAAACAGGAGCCAAACATCTTCTTTTTAGCAATCCAACCATCATTGCCTGCAGTATAAAACAGGTTATTTGTAGGGAAAAAGCCTGATCAGTGCTTTTATTCTTTGGT
The DNA here is from genome assembly GCF_000735185.1 of Notothenia coriiceps. NCBI lineage: Eukaryota > Metazoa > Chordata > Actinopteri > Perciformes > Nototheniidae > Notothenia > Notothenia coriiceps. Next base: position 322,281 of record NW_011351702.1, on the reverse strand, counting down.
TGGAAGTGTTTTTTATTAACCAGGCTGTTCTTCTCGCTGAAAAAGCTATGCGACCTGCAATTTAGTTAAAATGTAAGTAATAAATCAACGTATTGCTCTTACTGCTATGTGATTTCTTTAAATGTGCTGGTTTGCACATACTTATTTTATAACATAAGGTTATTAAGGTTCATGGTTTGAGTACTGATGCCTCTCATGTTTTTCGGTATATAATTCCTACAGTTTCTCCGTACTGTTAAAAGTCTCCCTGTCCTTTCCTACCTTTCCATTATCCTCCAACCTCTCCCTTCTTTCACCTTCCTTCTCCTTCAGGCACCCTTCCCTTTCAAATGAGAACATTCATTTCTCCAGGTCTATCTGTGGCAAACAGTGGCTCCATGGAGCCCTACTTCTTCCTAAACACAAATTGATTTCACGCTCAAATCCTCAGAGTATATATCACAGACCCTCCACCTGCTCCCCTCTACACCTCAGTCTCCCTTACATCTCACTTTGTGTCTCACCTATCTTCCCCACTGGCTCTCTGCTGACATGCACCTGCACGCACATACACGTGTACACCCGCACACACACCTTTGAGTCCTGCCAGAAGTGTTTGACAGCTGAATGGGCAGGGATGCAATGAGAATTAGAGGGCGAGAAAGCTGGGAGAGAAGGAGTGAAACAGTGAAGGCTGGAGGCATCAGCAGGGTGAAACAGGGGGCTTTCTGGAGAGGCTGTGCGGAGGGAAATTGAGGAGCTTTTTTCATGCCACATTAAGTTACACCGGCCTTCCACTATGGGATTGTGCTCACACAGAAGAGGCTAGCCACTATTGTGAAGGCTAATAATCAACGCAATGGAGTTATTACCCAACACTACATTTCACAGGCCTAAAAGCATCAAAGAGGGAGAAGGCAGGGGGAGAGAAGGGGGAGACATGAATTCCAATGGGTTGTAACAAATGCTGCTCAGCCTCATTCATTTAATGCTTCAAGTTCACTTCAATCTCAGGATATTTGGATGAATGGGATCAAAGTCGGAGGGGGCGACGCAGAAAGGGAACAAAGCATGGGAAAAATACAAAAATGGGTATTCTGGAACATGTGAATTTCCATTAGTGGATCTTTCATGTCGGTCCACTGTCATTAACTTGACAATAGAGGCTGATGGGTGTAGCAGACCTTCTATTAGCTTTACGTCTCATGTTTTATACTATTAACACCGCTATGAGTCTTAATGCTGTCACTCAGAGGCAGCGTAACATTCAAATATTAAACCCCTGCTGTTTAAGGTAAGTGTATTACATTATTGCTTTATATATGTCAGTCATGTTCATCCACACTGTCTTCTTATTGACATCAATTGTAAGTGTATCTTGGTTTGACCTGATATGTACATGACTTTGATACCTGTAATTTGTGTTCTGCAGAACCATTTTTAAAAGTCATGCTCAGAAACCATAGGAAGTCGTGGGAGGGTAATGGTTCTGGCATCATGCTATTAACTCTTCAAAGCCCACTAAAGTCCTTTTGAACAAAAAAAGAGACTGAAAAAACGAGCACAAACGGGAATAAAGCTAAAACACATCAAAGTGTGTCAGATGAACCTACACCATGCATCACATGATTCAGATTTGCTTGAGAGAAAAACACTTTATAGTGTACATGTGAAGAAAACATCTGATAGTTGCTAATTAAGGAAAGGGTTTGACACATTTTCATCAGTTATTAAATGATTAACAGTGGCGGAGACAATGGTGTTTGATTGCAAAGAGTCTTTTTATTTTCCTTGTGTTCAAGTACGGTCGTCTCTCAGTAGGGTCATCTAAGAAGCATGGACACACAATAACACACAACTCGCACCAGAGCCTGAGCATCTTCAGGTGGGATTTCTCTTTTGTCTCGATTGAGAGGGGGTTGGGGGGGGAGGGGGGCCCGATCAGCAGCTTCCACGTACAGGTCAAGTGAACAAGAGTTCTGTTGTATACCACATAATCATTTTTTTCTCCGCGAACATTTGTTGCATTTAGTGACACTGACATCTGCACATAAAAATTATATATATATTTATATTTATATTCATATATTCATAGATTTGTCATTCTATATCAACAATTCATTCTAGTGATTTTTACCTTGGTTTTTCATGTTGTAAAACTGGACAAACTGTCGGTAGGAATGCCTTGTTTGGACATTGATTTATACAGGAACACACACGCACTTACACGCAACAGAGGCACACACGCACACACACACACACACACTCACACACTACTACACACATGCATGCATAGATACGCTCGCTCAAGTTTACGTGTACACACACGGGCCACACATCCTGTCACATACATGCACACGTACACAAACGCACGCACACATGTGTCCCTACACAAGCACGCCCACACATGCTCAGCCAACATAGAGAGGCAGGTCTGTACATCTATGGGAGGGAGATGTTACCCATGATCCCCAGCAATAATTACGGCTTCACCTGATCAAAACACAAGAAAATACAAACAGCAGAGGGAGTCATTCAGTCATTGTCTGTAAACTTCGACAGAATGTCCCTTTAAAGTCCTTTAGGACCAGTCCACTAGGTGTCAAAGTTTGGCACAATGTCATGTCTCTCTCTTTCTCTTTCTCTCTACTGTACACTGAAATGTCACGGTGGCTCTGAGACGGACCAGTTGTTATGCACAAGTGATGATGAGAAACCACTGAAAGTTGACAAAGTCAAACAGATCAGCTCCCAAAAAGGAAAAGATTTTCCAAAGACCGAGAGTGTGCTTTAAACATACACAAATATTCTTTAGGCAGTGAAAAAGCACTTTTGTCATCAGGGACTCTGGAGCGGTGCTGTTCTGCCTATCGGATGCTGTGGCAGCCCTGAACGGCTCTTGACGTTTGAACATGTCCACAACAAAATTCATTTGATGGAGAAGAACACAAACACTGCAGGGTTTCCTCTCCGGCGGGGAAAAGGGCAAAACAAAAGGGTCCACTGACATCCATCATGAGAATGTCTGTTCTGCTTCTCGTGTTCGCACTCGCACTCTTTTTTGTTGCTTTGTTGATTCAGTCAGTAGTCGGGTATGGGGGGGAAATAAATCATGTTTTCACAAGTGGCCCCATCAAAAACATGTGTAATATACACACTATATCACCTTTGAACTGTACACATAAAATAAAAATGCTTTTGTGAAAATTTAGAAAAGTACAAATAAAAAAAGATGTAAAATAATGATTAAAAAAAAAGTCTTTTGAAGATGACATTCTTTGAAAACTATTGGAGAAGCATCTGTAGGCGGCAAGGCTATCGCAACAAAAAAGGGGGGGATAAAAGCAGTGCTACGTTTGTCACTTGGGTGAAATGGTAAACATCCACTTCTTGCCTTGTGCCTCATGTGCTTTCATCTTTTTCTGTGCTTTCATTCCTTCTGACCTACTCAAGAACCCTCATGCCATCTTTGCCTCCCTCACATTCCTTCTGTCTTCAGAAAAAAGGTCAGGACCCTTTCTGCTCCTACAGAGTAAGAGCTCTCCCTCATCTGCTCCCCATTATTTCCTGATCCCATCTCGTTCCTCTCTCTAGGTCTCTGCTTGGTCCTCTTATCTCTTTCTATATTCTCCGGCCCACTCCTCTCTCACCCTTTCAAACACACTTCCTCATACCTACTCCCCCTTATCCACTCACCGGCGCAATGGAGCTGACTTTGAAGAAATAAAGCTGTCTGGGGGAAAAAGAAAAAGGGAAAATGTCCGCATGCACATGCACAGTCTCTCTTTGTCACTCAACCTGACTTCCTTACTTAACCCCGTCTAGCTTCCCCCTTCTTCTGGTGAACACACATGTGCTGCCACTGGCTACAAGATCCAGTTTCATCACGCCACTTGCTGTCTACTTGTGATAATCTGCTGTTGATCTCTTTCAAAAATGATCCCTTTCACACACTCACACACAGACTCTCTCTTGCCCCCCCATGGTCGAGGTCTGACTAGACCCAGGAGTCGGGTGAGGCCGGGTAGTGGTTGGTCTCGTAGTTCAGTTCGCTGTAGGGCCGAGAGGCCGAGTAGAAGTCCACGTAGTTGCCGGTAGATTTGAGGCCCAGATGCATGCGCAGGTCCTCCCGCGGGTCCCGGGGGGCGGCGCTGGAGCTTGGGGGCTGCTGGGGTTGGGCCTGAGGCTGGGCCTGAGCCTGGACCTGCGGCTGGGGCTGGGAGGGAGGAGCTGGGGGTCCCTGGTCCTCGTAGTACACTTCATTAAAGCTCCGGCTCTGGCTGTGAGGGGGAGGCTGTGGCGGCTGGGGCTGGGGGAAGGAAGG
>NW_011351702.1:311723-317966 GCF_000735185.1 Notothenia coriiceps | reverse complement strand
AAAGTTTAAACAAAGATGTAACTGATGTTTTTTTTTAGTTTGGAATGGTAATTGCGGATATCGCTGTGGATCTTTTGACCCATGTGAGGGAATATATACGTGGTTTTTATTTTTTTTTCTTTACTGCGAAACTTCCGGACGCGGGGAAAACTGGTTTTCACCCATTTGCAAAACCATGTTTAACAATGGAGCTTGCCGCTTTGTATGGACACGTTTATTTCCTTGCGAGACCTAATTCATCTTCGTAAATCTGATGCAAACTTAAGTCCTGTCACATTCGGCTGGACTTTTGTTTCTAAAAAAAAGTTACAATATACACTTCTCTGCAGACATCTAATCAAAAGTCATTTTAATGGGGCCCTAATATTTCGTTATTTTTATTTAGGGATTTTTTGCCAGAGGGTTATTTGTGATAAACGGGCGAATGTTGTTCTTTACACGACACTAGGGGTCTACCTTTAAAGACCGTTGCTATGGTCGTAATCTAAAGGTTTGCTTAAAACAATTTTGCAAACCCGCTATTGGCTTCGTTTGTTTTTTAAAGAGGGAGGACAGCTGAGGAAACTTTGGTACTTTTACCGGAGCCATTTCACATACCCTTGGGATTTGTTTGAGTTATCTTACCTAATCCTAACTACGGAGATGGTCGGCTTACGCCAGTCTTTTTACGGACGCTGGTTATCAACTTCAGTAAATCAGCATAGGGTTTCTCAGGTCCGGCTGAGAGTGCGTTCAAGGGGCGGGGACTAGCAACATTGACGCAATCCCAACACTGGACAAGCGTACTGACCAGCGCAGCGTCTATACTTCTTTAATGAAAAATGGAACTTAATATTAGACAAAACATGACGGTACAATCCGCTACAATTGTAAAAGTTCTTCAATCCACATTTCTCACCTAAGCTCTTGATCCATATGGGAATAAAAAGTCACCTACATATGTATAGCTTATAGATATGAGTTATAATGAACAGGTGGACCAATGTTGGTATGCTTTGGTTCCCACCTTAACACGTTTATGATATCACCGTCGCTTCATCTGAGCATACACGTGTATATTACTGTCCTATGCAGTAAACACTGATTAACTTGCTGAAATGCTTGTTAAGTTTTTCGTTCCATTCGTAATGTGTTGCTAAACTGATAATACAACGCACGAGCTTCTTTGTTGTCGTTCAGGACGGGTTGAATCCTGTCTCTGCCCTGACCGCCTCGACCTAAGCGTGCACGTATGCGGTGCCTTTTTGCTCTGGGCGGACATATTTAGGGGATTGAAACTGGATTTCCGAGCTAAGAGGGCTGCTCCGGCTGCAGTTTGAGAGAAACCGCGCAAGCTCAGGCGGGGCGAACCAGGCCCGAAACCGTGTTAGCGATAGAGGTTAAATGTCGAAGTATACCTTGCTGCAGAGTATTTCGAGTAGACTACGTCAGTCGAGTGACGCAGAATACTGGGCATTTAACAGCAGATACAGTCCTTGGCGACTCGAGGAACCGTGAGGAATACTTACGAATAGTGCTCTGCGAGAGTTGCGAGACAGAGGAGAGACGGCCACTGAGGAGAGCGAGTCAAGAGGGAAGAGAGAGTTGCGATACAGGTGAGACAAGACGGCGGCAGGACAGGGAGAGGAGACTGAGGTGAAGAGCTTAGCAGATACAGGGAGAGAAGTGGAAAGGAGAGAGTGAACAGGCGTGTTTGTTGCAGGCGACAGGGGAAGACACAATAATTCACATGGCGCTCTCCAAGAAGAGGAAGGTTGGACAGTGAGGAACAGAGCTTTTAACCCTGAGTTGGACTGGACCTTCATGTTCTCCTGCCCACTGGGAGCACAAAACCAGTGTGTCTCCATCTGTTCAGAGACCGTGGTGCGCTCATTAGAAAGTGCCAAAGACGCTCTATGAGACCCAAACATAAAGTGTTTGACCAAACATTCCCTCTCAACTCAGAACTGAGGTCACAAAAAAAATAAGCAGTCTGAGAGCCCAATATTGATCATTCCCACCAGGATCCTGACCCATTCATTCACTGCCCAACCAATGTGCTAATGAATGTTCCTTCAGAGTGCTTGGATTTGGGTCAAAACAAAAAAACATTTACTGATGGAGAGGTTGTCAGTGAAGTGCATGAGTGCAGTAGCTCAAACCTTGCTTGAGGGAAAAACAAAAGAAGGAGCTTTGGAAACAATTAAGCAATACCTTTGTCAGCATCATCAGCCACAAAGAGGGTGAAGTTACCCAGGGATGTGCTAGCCCAGTTGATGAAGCCCTTTCATAAGGCCGACCCTGTGTAAGCTTAGCTGTAGATGGATTCCACTGATGTTTCTGACAATGATCAGCTGTTCATTTTATGTAAGGTTCTTCAACCAAGACAGAAAGTGTTTCTGTGAAGAACATGTTAGGTGTAACTCCCCTTCGGACCAGTACAAGAGGAGAGGACATCTACCTGGCCATTCAAGGAGATGTTAACGAAGCGAGGAATAGAGCAAAACAGGTGGTTTCAATAACCACGATTTAGCCCCTGCCATGATAGGGAGAGAGAAAGGAGCTGTGTCAAGAATGAAAGAGATAATCCTGAGCTCATCTCTTTACATTGCATCATCCATCAATCTGTCCTGCTCCTCCCTGTCAGATGAGCATGCTGAGGTGATGAACACAATGATGAAAATGATCAATGTTCTCAGGGCGTCTTCTTCCTATCAGCATCGCATGCTCAGGGAATTCCTCAAAGAAGTTGATGCAAACGCCGATGATCTTTTGCTGCACAACAATGTGAGATGGCTCAGCAAAGGCAGGGTGTTGGAGCACTTTTGGTCCATCAGAAGGGAAGTAGCAGCTTTCTTGGCAGAGATGGGAAGTCAGAAGGCAACACAGTTTTCTCTCTTTTTAGAAGATGAGAAAAATATGGATAATGTGGCCTTTGTGGTTGACATCACTTCGTATCTGAATGAACTGAATTTGAAGCTACAGGGCAAGGACTATTCAATTTGTGAGTTGATGACAGCTGTCCGCTCCTTTCAGAGGAAACTTGAAGTGTTAAAGGAAGACCTGCAGGGAGACTGTGCACACTTCCCAGCAGTGCAGGAACAGGTTCAGGGACAGAGAAATGTGTCTTCTTTTGTTGACTTTGAAGATAAGCTGATTGTAAACTTCAGCAAACGTTTTGACAGCTTCAGCTTTGGACGGCAGCTCACCGTGTTCATTCAGAACCCATTTCTTATTACAGATGTCAGGGAGTTCTCAAAGGAAGTCACACAGCACTTCAAGTGGGAAAATGCTGGGCCTCTCCAGATGCAACTGGTTGATCTCCAAGCAGACATGGCCCTGAAAGAGCAATTTGAAAGAACTGACCCTGCCACTTTCTGGCTCCATATACAGTCTTGAGGACAGCGGTTTCCCAGGTCTGAGGAAAGTAGCTCTATTATATTCCCAATGTTTGGCGTCCACTTACAGCTGCGAGGCAAGCTTTCGTCCCAGAATATTATTGAAACCAAAATGATCGTTCCCGGCGTAACGCAATGAGAACCTGCATGTGTGTATGAGAATGGCTCTGACACCGTTTCAGCCCAGTTTAAAAGGTCCTGGCAGGACTAATGTCGCTGAGATGTTTTTCAATTTCTCGCGCACCGGAACAAGTTGACAGGTGGTTGGTGAGGGAACTGCAATATAAGAGGAAAGAAAGAGAAACTACTGTTCAGATTGTTATTGATGTGTATAGGACTGATATGTTCTTATAATCGTCTGTACTGTTAAGTCATGGATGTGAAACGGTTAACAATGATGAGGTGTAAGCTCACGCTGCTGCTTGGCTGTACACTTTGTTTTGGAATTGATCTTGGATTGGAAACTTAAGCCTTTTAAGATTGGCTGATTCATAGTTAGGGTTTCTATATTTTCGTTTTATTTTTTGCAGCCCTGAGAGGAACATTAAGGTGGTATGGCTAGAGCATATCCACAGTGGTTTACGTGGTTACTTATGTCTGTAAGTTCAAGGTTTTCGTGTTGGACAATAAATGTTGTTGTTTTTGATTTTGGAACTTTCTGTCTTTGTATGCCAGGTCACGGTTGGTGGATTATGGAGGGTAGTGTTGTTTGGTTTCATATGCGTTGTTTTGATATCGTCGAGGCTGTATCTGTGATCGGTTGAATATATATCACACTGTTCATAAGCCAACTTAGACATTTTGATGTCCGGACCTTCGCGATGTGGAATTTTCTCTAACTGGACGCTCGTTGAATTTAGTTGGAAGACCCCTTGCAGTGTTGTGGCCATTGTACTGCACTGTAAGTGTTGTCACGGCCAGATGCGGCTCGAGATAGAGCTGATAGACTCAGGATTAGGATTGTGTGTGATATACGTTTATGTGCTTTTATGAGATTTGTATGACTCGATGATGCTATTAGATGAGGTGTGATATGAATATGAATACAGTGCGACACAATCGGCGTGCTTCCTGCATACCGCAGTTGTTCGTATTTCCTTATATCCCTGTAATATGATCTGATAGATGTAAACTCCGCCACGGAGCTTGACGGGTCAAGTCAGGCTGTGCTTTCTACTTGTGGATTGTCGCGTTTGATTCTGTGTGGTATGGGTAGTCATAGTTGGAGGACTCGGAGGCGTGGCAGCGTCTATGGGAGATAGAGCGTATTGTCGCTCTTGCCAAACCTAGAATTCCTCAGCTGTCGTACCAGACCGGTGTGTGACCGTATGGTTGAGGTGTGTAAGTGTAATCCTTACCATTTACGCTGAGTGTGTTGGGTGATTAGTGTACATTATGTTGTGATGTGATCGGACATGTTGTTGTGGATGTAGTGGGGTAGAGGGTAGGCTTAGTCTATGTTTGTTGATGCTATGTTTTGAATTGCATATAGTGTAAGACATACCTGGTGTGTTTGAAATATATGAAGCCGTTAGTATACTTTTTATTTGCATCAAAATACCAACAATCATGCATTTTTAACCCTTCCTCATTTCGGTTCAATTTAACACTGTCTTTGCATGGGCTGATCTGTCCGAGAACAGCTGCATTCTTGAGAGGGGCCTGGCGATATGTACTACAGCGTCTCCAGCGCTTACGACACGGCAATGTCCGTGGTGGTGCTCCTATCTGGTGGTGTGTGGAGTGCCAATAGCCGTGGAGCTGCGTTTCTGTGATCGTTCGACAGATGCGTGTTCAAATCTGGATCAGTCTGTATCAGATCGCGTTGCGCCCCTTATTTAAGAGATTTTGGGTTGTGTGTATGGAGAAATAGAGGGTTGTGTTTTCTACACTTTTGAGTTTCCATGGAACCACTCGGGGTTGTTAGCACAATATTATTGCGATCGGTTAGTAATGTTGGCCGTGGCGTACAATGAAGTGCATTGGTCGTGTCGATGATGAGGTCTAGCGCTTTAAAGTCATGATTAGTAATATTGGTGTTCGTGCTTTTTTTTGGTCGTTTCTGCGTGGCTGGGCGAGATTCTGTTTGGTCGTTGCAGTTTGGCTGTGTGCGTGTGGGTTCCACCGCTAGTGTTGCAGCATACGTTGCTAGCAGTTGGATGTTTATGCCTTATATGTGTGGCGCGTTGTTGTGTGGGTGGCATGGGGGTTTTGTCGTGGCGGTAGTCGATGCGTGGTATGTGCGTACGCTGCTGGGGTGTGTCAGGCTGATTTTTGTATTCTTGTCTTTCTGTGTTGGAGTGTCGTAGTGTTGGTGTCTTGTGTGTGGTTCGTCGTTCTTTATTAATTCCAGAATTCTCTTTTTTTAACGATGTATTTGGTGGCGCCTAGATGAGTATCGTCAATAGAGCTTCTCTTTTGTGTCTGAGAGTACGGAGAGACTGTGCTGCTACATGCTATGTTTCTGTAACATGTACAATATCTATAGCAACTATGAATAGGTACCCTCATATTTTATTGGATATTTTACTTTAGTTTACCGTACTACTGTTTTACGTATCAGTTATAGGCCATATTACTGATCTCGACTCCCATGGTATGGGAGGGCGCGAGTTATTGTTGAATACTCTCTATGTCTTTAAAGATCATTGCAGTATAGGTTGATGTATGCCTTGCTTCGTTGGCAGTTTGCGGAATTCTTGCTGTGAGATTGCTTCCAAGTCACTGAAATGGCGGCTTGGGGCAGCTTCATATGATAAGCTGTCTATTTGGTGTACCTGTGAGTGACGAGTCCTTTGCTCGTTGGGCCACATCTTAAGCGGATCGATGTCTGGAGCGGTGCAACATCATTGGCTCGGTAGTTGCC
>NW_011351702.1:288838-311678 GCF_000735185.1 Notothenia coriiceps | reverse complement strand
CGGCCATGAAAGGCCAAATAAGGCGTGTCACGGCCGACGGTGCGGGACACACCAAATTGAGTTTGGGCGACAGGGCACGCTTTGTCGTCCGACTAACGAAAACGGCCTTAAAGGCCCTGACGCACTAGTCTCAATACTTTGTAATAGTTAGCTAACAATGCCTAATTTTCACTGTTTTTCACATTGTTTAGCTCAATTTAGCTTACTTTTGGTACGTTTAAGCGAACGTCAACATCTCTCTCTTAAGGGCGCTACACACCAACCTGAGACCAAAGAACGCGTACCGAAGGCGTCCCGACTTTTACGTCCGCTACGTTGCCTGCGTCGGCTACGCCGCCCGCCTACGAACACACCGTAAAGACTTCAGTCAATGAGTGGCAATAACTGTCCTTACCAGCAGGCAGCGGTAGTGTGTATTCGTCATTCAAAAGAGGCAACAGCCAATCAGAGTGATTTCTTTGGCCGACTTTCTTTGGCCGATTCAACATGTTGAATCGGCTGCTGTGTGAAAATGTGCCGTAAAGCAACGACAGTGCGGGACACACCAACATGAGTAGGGCGCCGCGAATGCCCGACTGCCTCTGATGGCCTCTGACTCCCAAAATCGGGTCGGTGTGTCAAGCTTAAGACATTAATGTTTCTTAAGAATAAAAACTCTTGTTCAGCTAACAGTAGGCTAAAAAAAAAGCAGGAAGGTCCTCTGAGCTCTTCGTTGCTACATGATCCATTAGCAGAGGCGTCAGAGGCTCTTTATTCCACAGTGACAGCAGCTCACATCCATCTGAGCAGCCTTGGCTAACTGTCAGGAGCTCACTTCATCATTGGATGAATTCCATCCCATGAGAACATTCACCTCCCTCTGAGCACCTGTCCTATTTGTGTTTGTCATGGTCATATGCATAAAGCAAGGCTGAGTTTACTAAAGCTTCATTTTAAAGCTGAAGTGTCTAATAATGGCGACATTACAGGGAAACAGATGGCACGTGCTAAAATTAGCCTGATGGATGCTATTTACTAGATTTAGCAGGGAATAAATGATGCCTCATGTTAATCGGGACATTTATCTTTTGAGTTAGAGGGAGATTTTGTGGCTCTGATGTTCCCTTACAGCTCAAAGCTGGATTCCAACACTGTTATACAAATGACAGATTAGTAGAAAAGTTGTATTGTTTATTTGTGTTTCTGACGCTCCCAATGAATCCATTCACGTCTGTCTATATATTTCTTCCATCTGTCCGGACGTGAGCCAGGAGAAACTGGATTCTTCTTCTCCTCACACCTTGTCTAAAAGAGGACCTATTAGTTTCCATGCTATGAAAGCAACTGATAAACCCCTTCAAGTAGCACCATGACAGAAAGATTTATTTCCCTCCGAGGTGAGTAATACCTAGATGATTTGACGACAGGACAACTGTTGTAATATTTGGAAGCAAGATTCTAATTTAAGTCCAGTATGAATGACTTACCATTATATATAATGGGCAAATGACATTATAATGGTATAAATAAATACATTTTCTAACATGTTTCTATACCATTAAAGCCTTCCTATACTTAAACAATGTACTAACCCTCAGAATCACTCATATATTCAGATTTATTCAATCACTATTATCATCATTTTTGTATTCCTTATTCAATTTCACATCAGGTGGATGTTTCGTTTGTAGGTATGTGTTCTTATCTACTATTTGATGTATTTTTAGCTATATTTTCATGCTATTTATGAGCTTTTATATTTTTCTAAATCCAACAAATAAATGAAAAACAAACCGAACCAAGATAATAACCATCTCAGGGAAAGTCATAAATATGATTCGAACGAGATGTGAACATGTTATGTCCCTTTTTTTGGTGGAAATCCATCTAAAAGTTTAAGAAAGATTAGGAGCCGTGTGGCGCAGTGGGCTAGTGCGTTGGTGTTCGGATCAGGGGGGGCACAGATTCAAACTCCACTGCAGTCAGCATGTCGTTGTGTCCCTGAGACACTTCACCCCAAATTGCTCCTGTGGGGATTACCGACAGTGTTGAGTATGTAAGCCGCTTTGGATAACAGTGTCTAACATGTAATATAAAAATCACTCTACTAATACCTCTTGATTATCTTCACAAACAAGAGCACTGTCTCACCACTTTTAACAGTGTCACTCATCTGTTGATTATTCTCTCCTGGAGGTCATTTGGCTTTAGATGTTATCTGTGGAGTTACAACACTGTGATCATCCTCACAGATTAACTGAGGGTATTGGGGCAATATCATTCACACATGCTTGATTGATTGATTGATTGATTGATTGATTGATTGATTGATTGATTGACATGCACTATGGGGGTGAGTATCTGGATCCAACACCATTAATTGAGCGCATCACTGAAACACTCAATGTGTTAATGAGTTACAGCCGCTCACAATGCAATCCCCACCTGTGTTGTAGTTACGGAGGGAAGGGAAGGCATCATTCATATACCTTACTTTATGATTTGAAGTGGAACCAGCGACAGCATGGGAGCGCCTTCAGATACTGTAAGAGCAGAGACAGATGTTAGTCAGAGGTGTTTAATCAGGGGGAGAAGTTAGGAGTGGTGCTTATTCACAGTGACAACTCCCCCTAAAACTGATGAATTGCAACACTGTGACCTCTGACCCCTAGTTAGTTACAACACAAGACTTAAGCATATTATTCATTACACTTTCAACTTGATTAGGTGATTGTGTAAATACCATTTATGATTCCATGAAACATGGGAGTTGCTGACATTCCCAAAAATGCTTGATTACTTGAACTTTTGAACACATCATTTTTGATATTGTGTGCAATTTGATAAAAAACACTCCCAAAAAGACACAAGACACAATGACTGGAATCCAGGAGGTGCTACAGGTTACATTTGAGTGCTCACTTTATACAACATTTAACTTTTATATAACACCATAGCTTCCTTTAGCAAATAAAGCGAGACAGATTGTACCATTATCTGTGTTTGGAACAAGTAGGACTTGTACAAAGACATGCATTTGGTGCAATAAAGAAGTCACTGGCTGACTGTATCATGACAAATACATGAGCCTATAGGGCTGGTATTTATTTGGTAGTCTTTAATTTAATTTCTAAGCTGAGCCTATGACTCAAATAATAAACTTACACCTGTGCCCTTTTTGTCTTTACACAATTATTTAGAAAATGTATTTACTGTTGCATCCAACCATTTAAAAAGCTTTGCACCATACACACACCAAGGCTGTATCTGTTAAACACACCAAGGCCAGCTCATCTACATGTTCTCTGTGAATCAGTGGAGAGTAGTGACTATATGTTCAAAAAATGTGTATTTCTGTTTTACTTTTAGTACTTTGAGTATATTTTGATGCTAATACTTTCCTACTTTTACTCGAGTGCAGAATGTTTACTTGTCACATAGTATTACTACACTCTGGTACTTTTTTACTTAAGTACAAGATCTAAGTAGTTCTACCCACCCTCGCCAATTTGTAGGCCATAACGTGTCATCTGTGTCAATTCACATTTATGGTCATTTTCAGTCAGTGTTTCAGTATTTACAGTGTTTATGTTTTTGCTCTGCTAGAAAGCAAGATATGTTAAAAGTACAAATGACAACAGAGTTTTCCGACACTCCTGTAGTTCTACTCTACAATATCTGAGTACCCCTCCCTCCTCTGTGTGTAATAATCTACCAAGTCTTCTTAGCAAAAAAGTCCCATGATCTGCAGCAGCATTCTGGTGGAGTTCAGACTAAGAAATTACGCATTTGTTTATTACCACTGTTTTGAACCAGAAGTGTAGCCCCGCCCACTGAGGCTAAACCAACCAATGAGCTCACCGCTGCCTCAGAGGAGTGATCAGTGCATGTGAAACTCCAGTCTGCCTGTTCATTGTACTGAGTCAGCGGCCATGCGCAAATGGATCCAGAGGAGGGTGTGCTGTGTAGGCTGTAGTCTACATAAGATCTCTTCCTACAGGACACACTCACTGCAGACTGCAAATCACGGGCAGCAGCTGGAGCCTTGACTTTTTATCCATCCTTCTGTTTTCATGCGTAAAACCAAAATCCACAATAGTGGTACCTTGGGATCTCTCCAAACACCCTCCTCCTCCTCCTCCTTCTCCTCCTCTTTAAACCACGGATGCAGAAACCAGCAGCGATGCGGCGGCTCTGCTGTTGAACTCTCTGGACCCTTTTCAGTGTTTTTTTCCACCGGTTTTTCATCCACAATGAAGCTGAAACCGAACCAGACCAGGACATACGATGGCGATGGTTTCAAGAAACGAGCAGCATGTCTGTGCTTCAAGAATGAACGTGAAGAAGAGGTAAGAGGTTGAATCTAGGACCATATTATCCAGCGTTTATGTGTGATTGGTGGGCCTAGTCATCCCCATGTCAGCGCCCAGTCACTCAAACACAAGGTTTATGAATAAAATTGACAATATTTTTTGTTAAAACATATGGGTTTTGATTTCCAGCCACTGTTTTGGTGTGTGTTTAGGTGTTGCCGCTGTTGATGCGCCTTTGGCCATCCAGTTTAGGCTAGTTTGAGGTGCTTGTAGAGAAAGGAGAAAAAAGCGCTGTTGTCAAGGTTGTTTCCATTAATAACAAACCACTATCAGTTTGGACTTTCAAAATAAAAGCGGCGGTCAAAAAACCCCCATTCAAAACGTCACTGAATTTACAACCAAACTTTTATTTTGAAGGCAGATTCGCTCCACTTCCGGTTATATTCTTGTTAGCTTGACGTAGCCAACGCAGAGGGGGCGAGGCACTTCTGTTGCATGTTTCCAATAATAGCGGGTTAAAAATCCATGTGTTAGAGTGACTGGTTAAAAATACAGTTCTATTAATACATTTATATATCAAATGCAACGTCATTTCCCCATATCTATTAACACAGCTGTGTTAACATCCATTCATGATTTTACTGCATCCCGCCGGCCTTTAGCTGCGTAGCAATTATGTGCAAGAAGATTTAAAGGGGCCTTACCATGTAAATAATGGACATGAAGTGACAGTTATATTGTTCGAGACTTTTCTCGGTGAAATACAATACTGAAGATTAACTTTAAAGAGGATTTACGCACCTTTCATCAGTGGTGTAAAGTGCATTTGCTCAAGTACTGTAGTTAAGGACAATTTTGAGGTACTTGTACTTGAGTATTTCCATTTTCTGCAACTTTGTACTTCTACTTTACTGCAATTCAGAGGTGTTGAGTGTACTTTTACTCCACTGCATTTATATAATACCTTTTAGTTACTGCGGATATTTGGATGAATGAATATAACCAACACTTAAAAGTTACACCTGGAGTAAATTCACAAGCTTTAATGCATCAATAATTATAATCAACACAAAAACAATCTGCAGAATGACTACTTCTATACTTTTGGTACTTTAAAGTATATTCTGATGCCAATACTTTTCTACTTTTATTTTATTTTGAATGCAGGACTTTTACTGTAACAGAGTATTCCTACACTCTGGTACTTCTACTTTTACTCAAGTACAAGATCTTAGTACTTCTCCCCCCTCTGGCCTCAACATGTAAATAATGAATATGGAGTTATATTGTCAAAGGTACACTTACATGACTGGTTCCCTTGTTGGGACTAATAATAGTAATGTAGTCATATTTATGTCAAAACATTAGGATCATATCTCCGTTTTTGTGGCACTTGTCTAAATGTAGCCTCCTCTTTTAGCGGCTGTATAACACACAGGTCTGTACACACACACACACACACGCACACGCACACGCACACACACATACACACACACATTGTATATCCACTCATGTGCAGCTGTTATGTCATCATAGATGATTTTCCAATTGCACTGATAGGAAATGTATAGATTTATCTCTTCTTTTTACATTTGTTGTTATGAAACTTTGTACCTCTGTGTGTGTACGCTGTGATTATTTAATATAGCTTGTTATCATAGGACAGGACAGTCAGATTACATTGTGACAACAGTAGAGCCGTCTTCAATCACAAGGAAGAGAACCAATCTGATACTCTGATTAGGATTTTGATTGCGAACAATGGCCTTGTTATGCCTATACCAGCAGCTTGAGATATGGGGCATTGTGTCATCAATACTTTCCTTAAACACACGCCTCCGTTCCTAGATACAGGGGAAACAACTGTGGTGAAATGAGAGCCACGCATGCTGTTGGACGGTTTTGTTTTGGAGAGGAAAGCAGAAAGCTGAACCCAGGGCGAGGTACTCTATGACAGCAATTAAACTCGCAACAGGAGAAAGCAGGAACAATTACGGCATGTTAGTGCCTTTAACCGTGCGCTATAAGCTTCTATTAATTATTTCACATACTTATAGTGCAGTGGTAGGTTGTAGACATTTGAAGTTTCTGAAGTTATTCTGACTGAAAGCCACAATAGTGTGTGTGGGCTTCTGTGAAATGAGTTCAGCAAATCACCATAATGCAGTAAAAAGTAAAGCTGTGTGGCTTCAGAGCTGCTTTTCCAATATATGAAATGGCTGTGTGTTTTAAGATTGGTTTCTCTGAGTGAATAATCAAGAGACAGGATCTGACTCTTTACAGAAATGTGTTGTATTCATTTCTGACCTGCAGCTTTAATGTTTTGGTTCATTGTCACAGCTGCAATTGGTGTTATTTCCATCTGTAGCAGACAGCTGTTTTTACAAATATAGCTCTTTAAATCCAACAGCACACTAGCAAACAGCAGATAGACAAAGTTAGCAGCTAGCTGGTAACATATAGTCGAGCATTAGGCAGTTAACAAGCCTTTGGGAGTTGGTGCAGAACAAAAAAGAGGTAAAATCAGGTAAATATCGGATTCCTATTTGTCAGGCGGACGAAAGTATACGACTCCAAATGAAGGCAAATGTTGTCTCATAGCAGCTGGATGTGTAAATAAGTAAATGCTTGCTAACCAGTCCACCATTAGGGATAATATGTAGATTTTGCAGCTTGTTAATTTGAACATTTCTAGTTTCTTTTATGACTTCGGGGCAATATCATGTGGTGCTTATGAGTGTTGAGGCGTTATATGTTCTTGCACAGTGTTTATATAATTCTCACCCAGAGGCTACATATTAAAAGTCCTGCAGCAGATTGTAAATGTCATGTGGTCGGGGGGGAAGTTGGTAGGCTTCAGCAGAAAGTCAGAAATGTAGGCGTCTCCTGCTCTCCGACTGTCTCTCGTTACAACTTGTCTCTTATGTGTTGCTACCTGTATAACACTGGGGTTATATCACTGTCCCAGCACTATTGATCCCCCCCACCCCCCCCGCTACTTGAGCGTCTTAAGACTTTCCATCACCTTCTCTCCGCGGCACCCGGCTCGAACAGGAATTGGGAGCCTTCTTTATTTGACAGCTACAGGCATTTCTCCTCGAGTAGCAGGAGGCGGAGGCGGTGTTTATGTCATCCAGAATATCCCTGCCCGTCTTTTACTACCAGCCATAATTCTGATGTCTCAAAATGAGGTATTGAGGTTAGGGGTGAGTGATCGTGTTTTGTAAATCAGGTCCAACATCACAAGACTGACTTTTGGATCAGGGGAGGTTAGCTTGCGTCACCTGCAGGCTGACATTTGTCTACATATTGTATTTCATTACCCAGAGGAGATGATATTCACTGTATGTTACCTCAGGTTTCGCCGCCCTTTTTTGTGTCTGGGAAACATGGCGGTGTTCCCTCTGGGGTTTCTCCGCCACCCTGCTCCTCTTTCCAAATATAAGTGGGCGTCATGTGCTCAGAGCTGACCTTTGCCCTTCGTTTAGATTTTTAGTTTTGGCTTTTCTAATCACACTTTTAGAAGTTGTTTATAATGCTAAANNAACACACACACACACACACACACACACACACACACACACACACACACACACACACACCCACACACACACACACACACACACACACAGTTAATGGAGTGCACTTCTCTCAGTTGCGCAAGCAGAAACATTTCCCACATTTCTGGACAGAAAAAGAGATGTAAGGCTCGCCAAAGATCAGGATAAAAAAGTCTTTGTTCTCTTTGGCTGTTCTATTATAGCCAGATAATAGAGGCGGGCCAAAACACGTGTGTGACAAATGTGACTAGCATGATATAATAAAGGATTTAACATTTCAGGAGGGACTTTGGAATTCAAACAGTTAAAGTGAGATTTCAAAGAAATGACTTTAACCAGCCCTTCAAGTTTGACATTAAAAAGCAAAGTAGCATCCTAACCTTGTCTCTGTTACTCAGCCTTTTCGTGTTGTACCGAGATATTCTATTATGCACATGCACGCACATTTGTCCGACAAAATGGCTGTTTTGAATTACATCTCAAACATTTAGCAAAGCAAACAGGGGAGACAGGAGCTACAGGCTTTTATAATGTTTTGACACTTTTGACATTTAATTTTCAGCATTTGTCACCTCTGCAGCGAATTCTATTAAGGCGGATGCTCAGAGCTGTCACACACCACGGGAGACACCGCCATCACTACTTGTTATGGTTACCGTGGGGACCTGGCTTTAACCGCAGGATATAAGAAGCTGGGAGACTCGTTCTATCAGTGCAAAACACAGCAGGACCCTGCGGGGGCATGATCGATAAAGAGGTCTCACCCCTCCTTTGTTTCTCTGTCTTCCTCTTAGCCTGCAAACCTCCCTTACTCCTCTCTATCCCTCTCTCTTTCTCCACTCTGTCCTTACACTAACTCTTCCTCTCCTCCCCTCCCAGTGTGCCTGCACGCCATCATTACTCCTTCTGCTTTGATCCATCTCTAAGGGCCGGATTTCAGTCTGGAGCGTATGCAAAGAGGAGATACAGATGCATGCGGGGGTGGATGTGTGTATCTGGCTATTGAGGCAGCCTGTAGTGAGAGTGAGAGATCAGAGGGAGAGGTGAGAAGAAAGTAGGAGAACTGCAGAGAGGAGGAGAAGAATGAAACGGGTGAACGATAAGGGGCGGTAGAGTGGAAAGACGAGGGGGCAGGCGAGGAGAGGAGATGGGAGATATTTCCCACCTCCTCTGACCTCCTCCACTGGCATCCACACATTTCTCTCCGCACTACAATCTCAAAACTCCTTATTTTCAATGTCGCTTGCCAAAGTCAAATCCTCATGCTTCACATCCTTCTCACCGCATTAACCATCCCTCAATCCCTAATTCTTCTTGCCTCCTTGCTTTTTCTCTTTATCTCCCTCGCTGTTTATCTTCTCCCTCCCTCTTTCTCTGTCTCCTCACACACAGACACAAATACACACTTTTCTCCCTCTGTCTCTCTCTTAGCCGGGTCCTTGAAGACCTCTCTAAGCCGGGAGGAAGGAAAAGCACTTTTCTGCCTCATCAGCTTGCTAAGCCCGGTGAGGAGAAAGCTCAGCTGAAGGCCCTTCTACTACCGATGCTAACAGCTAATGCTAATGTGCCCTTTGCTAAGCATGAAGGCCAATGGGCTCCAGCTAAAGGCTAACCATAATTATACAGCATGAAAGCCTGAGTGAGGAGAGCACAGCTATTTAGACTGATCGACTGGTAAATGTTGATGCTAGTGGCTAAATGTCTGAAGTTAGAGCTCATTAGAATCCATGTGTGACGTGTACCTTCTGCCTATACTCATGTCCAACATACATGTGTTCATTATCTTAAGTCTTAGTTAGTTGTATCTTTGCACCTCTTGCTTAACTCAATTCCAAAAAGGTGGACCATTTTCACAAGGGGAAATCATTTATAACTGACCCGAATCTAGAATGTATTATGAAACTGACCGTAAAAGCACAATTTTCTGTTTAACACTTCTGTTGTTGAACGATTTAAAGAAACAACGTATACATTATTAATCGATTACATTTATTTAAGTTCATTATCTCATATTGCTTTAATATGTACCATATTGCTTTAATATGTACCATGCCACATTTCATCCAAATGTAAGTTTTCAAATACAAATTATTACAAGACCTTACATCAGTTGAGGGCAGGTGGATGATTTGCTGTGGAAAACTCCTGCCATGGAAACTGCTGTTTGGGTAAAAAGCACTATGGTCTATTTTTCTCACAATTTTTAGAGTCATCCACTGCGGCACCTGAACTTCTTAAGGCCCCATTGCCAGATCATTATTTATTTTTTCTAACCTCTTAATTTAAATCTTCTTTAGGTGGGGAAAATCACTTTGCAACATGTGATGTTTAGAAAGCTGATGTAGAAAAAGGGATACACGCAAACACTGAAGCATATAATACAGTATATACTATTCATAGTAAATGTCATATGTGCCTCACCAGAGCGGTTGTTGGGGGACGTCCTGACGGGGGAGACGGAGGGAGTTCGTGAGGAGGAGTAGGGCCTCTGTCTGTCCCTCTCTATCGTTGAGGCAGAGCCCACAAAGTGATACTGGGAGTAACCATCCTGCAAAACCAACACAAACAAAGAAGAAACTGTTTATCATTCGTCTTCAAGACCAATATACAGTTGGAGAAGTGTTTGTTTAGTGTTCACAGTGAAACACATTATACATCGATGTGTACAAAGAGAGGTCTACTGTCACATGGTCCATTCCCTTTGCAACAAATATATGTGTTTTTTTATGAAAATTATGACAAATTATACCTGGCAGGAAATGGAAAGTTTTCATGGATTTTGCTCTTGATTCAGTTGAAGAGCTAAATATGAAGTCTGCATGTTTAACTGAAACATGAATATTTTGTTGAGAAATATCAATATTATATTTATTGGGTTTACCACTGGGGTAGGTGAATCCACCATGCACTCTGGCCATCACAACACCCACACTTTTTATACACCACCAATTGAAACACTTGCATCAAGCCTGAGCTTAGTAAAAATCCCACTGTCGCTGTAGAACAAAATAAAAACAACTAACAAATCCACAAGCATAATTATAGCTAAAGCAATAGCTTTGTTTCTGTATTAGTTTAGCGGTGATTGGAGCAAAGCCCTTTTCATAAAAATGGATTATGAAAGTCAACAACAATCACAGAGCTGGAACCAAATTCAATTTAGCATTTAGATTATTGGGTACCTCTGAAGGGACAGCGCATGCACATGATAAAAGCCAACGCAGACATGTTCCATCATACATTTAGTGCCTGGGGGCTCTGCAGTGGGAAAACTGGTTAGGCTGCTGTGACTGAGTCCAAAGGAGAGGTGAATCACTTCAGTAGAGTGAGACTGGAGGATGAGAGATGGAGGAGACGGGGCAGAGAGATGAGGGAGGGGGGGAGAGACGGGGTAGAAGCTGAGAAAGACAAAAGATGACAGAAAGTAATGAGGAGGAGGAAGATGGAGGGAGAGTAATGACAGGAGAGCAAAGATAGCGAGAGGAGGAGAGGGGTAATGAGAGGGAGAGGCGCAGATGGAGAGGCAGAGAGAGAGGGAAGGCTGGACTGAGTCCCATGTCCTCCCCTGACTCCTGGCACAGGACTGACAGAAAGCTGCATCCTCTGACACACAGTAGTTCAAAGGTAGCTCCCTTCCTTCATTCAGCTTAATCTATTTATCACCATCTCCTCTGGTCTCCGACTCACTCATCTTGTTTTACATTCTCTTTCTCTTCCCCCCCCGAACACATCTCGTTATACACCATGTAACCTCCTTATGGAACACTGGGTCCAGCGCAATTGGACAAAGTGTCCTGCTGCTCAAACACGGTCGCTGAATATTGAATGACAAATGTATTTTGCAGAGTGAGGTGTGCTGTCTGCCGCCCATAAATGTGGCGCACAAATGGGGGCCAGTAATGATCCGCAGGCTTCCTTAAGGGGGCCCCCGAGCAAAACAGGGAATAGTTCAACTCTACAATAAATGAATTCACAAGAGGGATACTAATTGGAGAAGAGCGTACAGAGGAGGATATATAAACATGTTCTGTCACAGCCACACATGTCATAGAGATGTTCTTTGTGCATAACTTTGCCTACGAGTACTACTACTACTTTAAGGTTGTAAAAAACATTGTATTGCACACAGGATAATGCATATGCTGTATCAGCTTGTTCCAGCTCTTGATTCTATCAGGTTTATTGGGTAAAATAGTCAAATCCATTATTCTTCATAATTCAGTTTCTTTGTGGAATCCACTCAAATGTAAAACAATATTGTTTCCTGGCACATAAATTAGTGTGTGCTGTCTGGCCCACCAGCCAGTCAGGTTTAATTTGTTCAATAAATATTAAATCAACATCAAAATTTAATATGGGACCAAATCCGACAGCAGCTTTTCCCCCCTCACTTTGCACTCTGTCAGAGGTGCAATGTGTGCGTACTGTGTAACCTCACATTGTAACTTAATCATGTGTCTCCACACCTGTAGACATCAGCTCTCTGGTGCCCCATCACCCACCCCCACCCCTTTATCTCTCACACCCCCTTTAACAATGCTACTCTGCCCCTACAGCAAAAATGAGAGCAGAAAAAAAGTGTTGCCAGGCAACCATTTCGCCTGTTGCTCTCACCATCACTGGATGGTAAGTTGAAGGTCGGGGGAAAATAGCGATTACTGCCCCAACAAATGAGAAGTGTGTGTGTGTGTGTGTGTCTGGCGGCGTTCATGCCAGACAGCAATTATGGCAGAAACTGTAAAAGGTTACACATGATGAGTGGGGGGGCTCCCCTCTGGGCCTTGGCCATCACTGCACACTGTCATTCTTCAGCCCTTCAATCCATTTCTCTCTATCACTTATTTCACACTCAGATTTAGAGATTTATAGCAGCGAGCTCTTCACTCACACGTGATCCCTCTACCCCCCCTGGAATAATGTAACCTTGACCTTTGCTTTCTTTATTTTGGTTGCTTGTGGTTCTGTTGATTTAGGATATGACCTTTCTGCTACTGTTGTTTTTATTGGAAAGGGCAAGAAAACCATAAGAGTGTGCTGCATTTCTGCTTTTAGTATATCCGTAAATACTGTTGTTAGCCTCCACTGAGAAGGCTATATCAACTATCCCCCCACCTCCTCTTGGTCTGTCTATCACTGTCTCCTACAGGTGAACATCAGAGTGAGGCAGCCTCTGAGGCCTCAGCTAGGTTTGATGTCTACCAAAGCTTTTCCTCTCTTCCTAGCTGATTTCCCTGTTTATGCTGCGTGGCAGTGGATGATGAATTAGTTTTAGCTGACGAAAAGCACGTCATATTTTCATTCTTGCAACAAATCATTAAAAGCACTGTGTATTTGAGCGATTGTCACAAATTCTACAGTCTAAAAATCAATAAAATCAGGCTCAGACTCAAACTGTGCGAACGATTGTTGGAAGAAAAATTATATAAAATGTTAGAAAATAGTGAAACATGTATACCTGGTTTCTCAATGTACAAGGTCGTCTCTTTAAATGTCTGGTATTGTGAGCATAAAAGTTACAGATATTAAGTTTAAAACAAAATTAAACAAAATAAACTCAGAATATCACAACAAATGAAAGGCTGAAGATAGCAAAATCTGCAATTTTTTGCAGAATGACTTAAACAATTAATTAATTATCAAAAAAGTAGGTGTTTATTTTTCTAGTCTTTGAGCATTCAAATCTTTTTTGAGCATTCGTTTAAAAATCAAGAAATGTTTAAAGAATGTATTCCTTTGATTTTACAGGAACGTTCGGGGCATTTTGAATTCAATAATTTTCTGCGAATGGCAAGGCTGTGCAATCAATGAACACACACATTCACAACATACACAAATGTATCGCTCAATCCTATTCCACAAACACACCCACATACTGAACTACACACCCCTGGAACATATTGTAAATCTATCACGTGTGACAAACAGCATCTCTCTGACCTTGAACCCCGTCTGTCATACGCCTGTTTCTGTTTCTGGGATTTGTGTGACATGTGTGTGACATGAGAATAATGTGTGTGTGTGGAAAATAGAGAGAGAGTATTAAGTCCCCAAGAAAGATTATTCTTATCAATAAATGAGGCAAGGTAGCCCGAAATGACGTGTTACCTTGACAAAGTGTAAATGTGTGAATATAAAGCATTAAAATCTGTGTTCTGCTCATTGGTTTGAGCCAGGGAGAAAAAGAATGTTAGTTTAAGGAAACGGATCATTTTGTCCTTGTGTTACTAATTTCTTTTTTCACAAAGTGACCTGTGGCTTCCCTCCTAGGAACTAGATGAAACACACACACACACACACACACACACACACACACACACAAGCACACACACACACACACACACACACACACACATCCTGTCAAAAATCAAAATAAACTTGGGTAAAAGTTTTACTGCACTCCAGAGAGTGTAATACATGATTTATCTTAAAGTCAGTGCTAGTGTTGCTACAAACAGATTTTCACTTTGGTTTATTGATGATTGCTACACCACTGATCTTTCAAGTCATCTCAGACGCTATTTTAATACAGACTTACTGTTTATTTATGGGCTCACAACTTTTGGTTTTGTATTGCCGGGCAGCCCAGCCCCGTTCTGTTGCATTTCTTTTTTTCTCTCTCCATCTGTCCCAGACTAGACTGCTCCCATGGCACTGCTGTAGGAAGTGATTAACTCTTCTTACTAACGTTTGACAAAAACACACTTTTTCAGACACTCACACACAGAAACAAACATGTACCCCAGTCTATTACTACTACACAGTTGTATGTTTCAAAATGCTCTCATTAATTCAGGACTTCAAAGCAAACAACCCTTCGCCAACACAGCTCAAACTGTCTCATAATTGACCCAACACCCCTTTTCTAAAACTCCACACACATAACTAAGAAATGCTTATTTTTGAACTGTTACATTTCAAGCATTCACCTCACTTTCTATCCTTACTTCGCTCGCTTTTCTTTCCTCTTTGGTGGATCTATCTTTCTTCGCTTTCGCTCACAAACATTTTGCAGAGACATCCTCCGACTCCACTCTCGTCTAAATTATATGCTAATCCATGTTTGGATTGGAGACGAACAGGATTTTTGCTGCAGCTAACACCCATGACCTAGGGAGGCGTGTGGTGCAGTGGGTTGTGCGTTGGTGTTGGGATCAGGGGGTCACAGGTTCAAACCCCACTGCAGTCAGCATGTCGTTGTGTCCCTGAGACACTTCACCTCAAATTGCTCCTGAGGGGATTGCCCACAGTATTGAGTATGTAAGTTGCTTTGGATAAAAGCGTCTAACAAGTGACATGTAATGTAATGACCTAATACGTTATGTAAGGATAGAGCAGTCATTTATTGCGAGCTCTGGACTTGGGTGATAAAGTCAAAGTGTGACACAACACTTTCCACAGCTTTAAAATAAGGTTGGTAAGTAACCGAGCTGTGTACATGGAAGAATTCAGGAAGTAAACAGTAAGGTACGGTGTCCATCAGGATTTAAAAATCATTTTTAGAGCGACATTGTCAGACAATTGAAATTGTGCTGCTTTGAATAAAAGTAGTTCTAGATAAAAGCGTAATTTAAGCAGGCTTTTGATCTAGATGATGATAAAGTACAGGTGGCTGAAACAGGACAGGCTGCAGATGATATTTTACATCAATTTAAAGATGATGGATATATTTTTTGGGAGTGAGAAGTCTTGTCTTTCAGTAATTATCTGGTTTAAATGAGACAGATCCAAAACAAAGAAATTGATTGTGTGTCAGTCTTACGCAAGTCTTTCTTTTAATATCTGCCTTTATCAAATCCTTTTTCCGTCAAAAAAGGCTCCTAAGGTAAAGATACTGTAGGTGGGGTAAAACATGTACAAATAAATAAGTAGTCACAAAAGACGGCAACCTTTTTCTAGGTGCCAAGAAAAGCCAATGTCTGATAGCTGGAGTGTATGCCATCCAGTGGAGTGTAACACTGTTCTGTGGCAATGGTTAGAGAAGTTTGAAGCAGATGAGGCGCCAAGGGGCCACATGGGGATAGTGTTCAGTGGGATACTTGGGACGAGAGGATGACGAATGAAGAGAGAGGCCACAGTCGTCAGGATGAGACGAGCAGAGGCTGATGCCACGGGGCGGCCTGTCCTGAAGTGACTGCAGTCAGAAGTCTGGGTCTCGGACAGCCCACTGCAGAGTCATCATGCAAGGAATTCACTGGATTTCATTCTGGGTCGAATATATTTTCCCATAAAATCAGGTGGAAGACCATTTCATGTGGTCACGAATGTATTTCTCTTCTTTCTAATGCAATTATACCATGAAAAATGTTGCTTTTGTTCATTAGTTTGTAGAATGAGGGCTCAGTCTTCCTCATTTTTAGAGGTTTAACAAGATCTTTGAAAACTGAAGTGCGGGATATTCAGTATCTGAGGAAGAAAGCAACAAAAGAAGAAATTACTTGTTGAAGTGAAGCCTGTAGTGGTTCTCGATGAATCTCTCTTGGTGTTCTCCTGAATGTCTTTCAACAAAGTTCTCATTAAAAACTGAAATTGGGACAATACTTAATATATAAATACTTGCCCACAAAACAGATTAAATAATTGGGAATAGGGCTTCGGAAGGTAGTCGACTAGAACACCTCATTGCAAGCATATACAAAGATGTCTTTGTCGCAGAACTGAAGTTGTTGATACACACATGCATATCCAAGACATGAAAAAACAAGTTCCTTAGTGTTTTTGTTCCCTTCACACAGAGATGAAATAACACATACAAAGCCAAGGACAACTATTTGGAATGTGTTACTTCATATTTCTGCATCTTAATGGAACGCACATTTAAAGCTTTGGCGGGCTGAATGGAAGATAACCTTGGTTGAAGTTATTCATTCAAAACACTCATTACAAGTGAGAGGAACAGAACATCTGTCATTACCTATTAATCACGATGCACGAGTGTGTGGACCTTTGTCATTTATATAGGAACAAAAGATCCCAAGGGAGGAGAAAGTGGGTTTTCAACTGTGTTTGTGTGTGTGAAAGAGACAGATAAAAGAGTGTGTCTGAGTGGGAGCAGCACAGACACAGCTCATAATTTCTCTACACCTTATTCAGTTTTCTCACTACTTTCTTGTTTGTGCCATTCTCCGTGAGTTACAAGTTACTGAATAATGAGCTGCAGTTTCCCTGTAGCCAGCAGCATTAACGCCATTCAGTCTTGCTGATGGACTAAATAACCGTTAGAACAATGTTGGCTTGTTTGTATGTCTGTGTTGAAAAACCCAACAATGGGCTAGAGACTAACACAAAGGTATTGATCCACCCGCCTCTGTAAACACTGTTGCTGAGTTGTGAAAGTTCCCAACTGAGCTCCATTATTCTTGTGTGTGGAGGTGGTTATGACTGACCTCAAGGCCAAAGCGTGCGCACACAGTTCAAGACAAAGAAAGAAAACCCTCCATACACACACAATGGTTATATATACTGCACAAAACAAGCCTCAAAACCATTAAAAAGTAAAGCAACCGCAAACAACCAACCCTCCTATTCCCAACTTTGTATCAAACTACGAGTCAAACCATAATGCTCTGCTACCTTTGCAGTACAACTGTGTTAACATTTTGGATTCAAAACAAACACCTCGTTAATGTTAAGCCAACTAAACTACTTGGTTATGTAAAATATTGGGTTCAAATCACTTAATTTCCTTGTAATGTAACTTTAAATAGCTCAAAAATTGCGGCCTCCTGGTTGACAGTCATGAACTCTTTATACTGTCTTACATGACTCAGGGCGTTCATAATCGAGCACATTAGGCATGATTTTGCGGTTATAATAAATTACCCTCACAGTGATGAAGATGATAGCTTCATGGTCATATTTCTCCCAGTTGTATATTTTGTAAACATCAAATCAATACCATAAACCTCAACAAAACGCTGACTGATAGTGGGAGTTTGTGCCAAGGTCTGGCTGGGTTGTCGATAGCAGAATGAAATTAGTTAAGCGGCATCACTTCTCACTGAGTCTGGAGACAACAGGAAATCCTGACAAGGCATAGTCCTGGGCAAAAAACAAGGCGGAATTCATCCAGTGAGGTTTCAGCTTAGTATATTAGAACATACAGGTTTTTTCTTAAATCTTCAGCAGTCCAAATAAAAAAAATGCAGCTTTCTATTCAGATAGGAGTAACTTGTAACTTTAACTGTGTATCAGTTGTGTTTAAGTGCTTCATTATACAGTACCGGCAGAGATTCATCCTCAACACCTGCCGCAGTCAACTGGAAAAGTCCCCATCCTAATATAGTTCATCCGCAGGTAGTTCACCATATAAATGAATTACTTGTTTAATGGTAAAGGCAGTCTGTCAAAAACCTAATATAATCAACAGGAGCGCTACTGCCAGCAACATTGAGATCTTTTTTTTTACTAAAGAGCATTACTTTTCTTTACAACAAAGGGGTATCCAGACTTAGCAAGGTACATACATAGTGCAATTTATTGAGATGAAACATCAATGACTCTGTATCAGATCCCCAGGAGATTTGCAAAGCACTAATTAATTCATAGATGGTGTCAATTTAACCAAGATATTATGCTTCAAGCTGATTATCTGACGATATGAAGATTGATTTCATTTCTCTGTTTTACAATAATGTTTTATGTTAATATTATCTTTTAGAAATGGGATTATTATTGCAGGAATGGATCTCATACCTTCAGCCAGAAGCCATACTAGGCTGTCTATGACAGTGGGAGAGTAAGTAGAAGATTAATGTTTGCCTTGGAGTGTGTGACAAAAAGTAGTAGTAAGGAAAGTGAAAAAATGATTTGTTATGCACTAAATAGTACTGTTGGGGTAGAGAGTGACAGGAAATATAATAAAAGGTTTAGCAGGAGACAAACAGGGTCAGATGAATTGGGCACACAGTTTGTGCTTCGTCCTACCTTCTTGTAGAGGGAGCGCAGGTCTCTGTACTGCCACATGCTGCTGAGGACCTGAGAGGCTGCCTTCACCACCTTGGCCGAGTGTCTGGAGACAGGTAGAGGAGGAGAGAGTTATTTCTCTGAGAACTTTCCCTGTGGATAATGTTGCTCTGTTATTCTGTCCCCTGTCTTTACCAGCTGTGGAGGCCTGTGGCACTTGTGACCAATTTAAGAGTAAGGGGGCCATTGCTCATTTCAGCAGAGAATGATTTTCTTTCGGGGAAAACAGAGTTTCCAGATGAGTTTAAAATGACCCTCTATGCCATGCTAATGGTCCCAACCCTGCCACTTAGCTGACAAATGACTCCAGTAGGAGCCAGTTCAGAAGCCCTGCCTTTCTAGCAGCTACAGATGGCAGCAGAAAGGATGCTCATTTTACATTTGTCAACCACGCTTACAAAAGTCCTTCTGAAAACAGGCTTCTTTTTTATCACCAGTAAGAACAACAGAAAATAGTTTTAAAGATTGAAATCCAGTCTGAGGTTATAGTATCAACAGAGAGCCTTCTCCAATTTCACTGGAATGAATCACAGTAATGCGTGAATAAGGCGATAACAAGATAATAACATGCAACCTCAAATGTTATTAACTATTGTAATCCTTGCAAGATTATGAATTTATGATATGAGCTGTATTTAAATGATGCAATAAGTGTCAGCTTTTGGAAAGAATGAGGCAATATTTACAAGTGTATCATTCTTTTTTCTATTAATTGTATTTTTCAGTTTGAAAATAAGTTAGTAAACAGTGTCTGTGAAAATGCTGCAATGGACAATTTCCCAAAATGAGAGTGTGTGTGATTATGTAAATGTATATGGCTCTGCTGATAAGGAGCTTTTATCCTCGGTGTACCTATCGTGGGGAAATGAAGATGTGTGGGAGCATTAGCAGCTACCCACCCTCCCTGTGAGATGTGCGCTGGCTGTAAGAAGGTTCCTTCCAGCACCTCATCTCTCTCTGTAATGGCCCCCCTGAGCACCGTTCCCTGAGCAGACTGAGTCTCTCTCCATAACCGTAAATAAACATTTGACCTGCGTCTGATAACACTCGGGCGTCATTGCAAACCCTGACATAGTAGTTGCCATAGCAGCGAGGCAGAACACCCTGCAGGGTCTCCCATGGCGACAGGGGTTACAGTCCTGCTCCATGTTCTCTGACCAGCGTCTGTGGATGAGCGGTCACAGGGAGGCAGGTGCAGCGATGAGTGATGGATGCAGGGCCACATTAAAGACCTGGTCACTACTGAGGTTACAGGGTGGGCTGAATGATGGGTTGACAGGTATGGCGCAAAACCACACTGAGAATCTCATTATATATTTTTCTGGGATTTACATATCAGGGTTCAGGCTTAGTTATTCAGGGCTGGTTGGCCTTGATTATGAGGGAAGACAGATCAAATCAAAACATTACCCAGAGAAAAGTGCATAAACAATATCTAGCATTTAGTACACTTTCCACCTGATTGTTTTCATTTCTGAGTCAGAAACCAATGCTTTTGCTGAGTTACAGTAAGTGTTCTTCACCTTTCCTGAGAGGAATCCCGGTTTTAAAATCTAGTAGTACTTATCATCATCATGACTTAACAACCACTTTCAAAGCAGCACAGGCACATCTGCTCTGGGGTTATAAATACACATGGCATACATTTCTGTAAACCTACAATACATTTTTTTTTAAAAGATTTGTATTAGCATCCTATGAGGATTTGATTTTTAACCCATTCTGGGGCTCATGCAAATGTATTTATTTTAAGTCGTAGGGATGAACTCTGTGGTTCCACTGTAGCTCAGTAGCGTGCCACTAACACTGTAATGCAGGTTATATTCTCTCTGGTTCTGAGCTTGTAAAGATTACAGCCACTCGAAGCACTGTAAGGTCTTTTTGGAGATCTACCATTGACAGAGAAATCGTCCAACTTTCAGCCACTTCACACCTGCAAAAACCTGCCAATGTGCCTTAAGGGTTTCCAAATGCGTACCTTTGGATAAGTGCCTATACAATGATACATGAGTTTGTCTAACCTGTTATTCAACAAATCAATAACTTCTTATGGTTTCAGAACTTTTGCCGACTCACTTGTCTCCTTTGCTGCGGGCTATGCCGATGAGTTTTTCTATGCCCCCAGCATCACGCAGGGCTTTGGCGTTCTCCATGTTCTTGGTGATGACTTCGTGCAGCGCGCAGCAGATGGCAGTCACCGTGTCGTCGGACATGGCCTTGCTGGGAGGTCCTGTGGTCCCGGAGGTCCCACTGCTGGTGGCGTTGTTGTTGCTGCTGCTACTACCACTGCCTGGTAACCGATGGATCAAATCTCGCATGGCATATTTACCTGTTGAATGGAGAAAATGAAGGAGAGGAACACAAAACATTGTCAAAATGGTCGTGTGTGCACATTGTACAGTGTAAAAATGTAGTTGAAAACATGAATGTTTTTTCTAAAAATTGTTTTTGTATTGTTTTTGTGAACAATAGTAGAGACACAGAGGCTTCTGGGTCAAGCTTTGACAAAAATGTTTTCCAAATGAAGTGAAAAACAATGCATGGGAATCAGGGTTTATAGATACTCACACAAAGGGATGGGTTTAGACAAGCATTTATATTTAGTGTGCGTAATGACTGTACGATGATAAAACCCATGTACAGTAAAGATCCTTCAAACCACCTCTGACATGAACGTGAAATTGCCCTTCTACAATTTGTTTTACAGCGAAAGTCTGGTCCAGCAAGTGAGCGGTGTAGATAACTTAATAAATCTTCAGTTTGAGGGGGTACACTGCAAATCCTCTGACGCACACTCACTAATCCAAACATCCTGAGAATCCAATAAACATGGCGACTGGTGGTATTTTAGTGAGAGGCTGGCATATGAAGAAAATAAAAAAAAACTGACATTTAGAGAATGAGTTGTTGGAGAGATCGAAATAAGAGAGGAGGTAATTAAGAAATGTAGGAGATGTTATCAGGAAGGAAGTAAGTGAGAGTCCTGAGAAAATGGAAGCTATAGCATTTGGAGGCAAGGGGACTTTATTGTACTGTAATCAGGAAACATGTAACTGTTATTTCCTGCAGTGAAAGTGAGATCCCCGAAAATTACTGAGGACAGGGGCCAATTAGGGAGAGATCAGAGCCAGTGGGTGATGAGTGGAAGAATGCAGGAGAGGAGAGGAATTGAAGAGATTGTGCTGACTGAGGTGCTTGGTGGAGATTCATCAAACATGAGCAGCAGTCAAAAGGTAAGAAATGCCCTGAACATCATAAACCTGTCAATTACTCTTGAATCATCTTGGGCCCCCTGGGAAAACGCCCCGCAGGTCATGTTTCAGGAAATTGGATACAGAGGTGATTGTTGAATAATGAACAATGGCTAAATTGGGTTTATTTTTGAACACTCAATAGAAACACTAGGACAAGGGCTCTTTCTCTAATGCACATTCAAAAGGTTCAGTCCGTCAGCTGAGCATCTCCACATGAATGAATCAGTCTTTCCCCTCTGTGCTTAGTGTGTGCGGTTTTCAAAGTGTGAGGCGCGCCTCCCCTGGGGGGCGCCAGAGAGCTTCAGGGGGGGCGCAGCGTGAGACACAAAAGAACGAGAAAAAGACGAGAAAAGTGACACTTGCCCACTTGTGGCTGTCTGTGGAGACCGAGTTCCCCCACCTCGCCAAAAAGGCTGTAAAAGTGCTCATTCCCTTCACCTCCACCTACCTGTGTGAGTGCAGGTTTTCCGCATTGACTTTGATCAAAAGCAAGTACCGGTAAAGGCTGTAGCCAGAGTATGATCTGCGTTTATTCCTGTGTGCATCAAAGACGCAGACTCATTGTTCCCACTAAAGTAGGGGTGAGTGTAATAAGGAGGCAAAGTTGACGTTCAGTGTGTTGCCGGGAGCATATAAGGATTTATCCACCATGTTGACCTGTTTGAAATGCTATTGAATACCCCTGCATTGGGACCCCCTTGAAAACGAGATGGTGCATCTCAAGGGGTTTATCCCAAAAAATAAAATGTCTATATATAGCAATAATAATAAT
>NW_011351702.1:282076-288793 GCF_000735185.1 Notothenia coriiceps | reverse complement strand
TTTTACTTTTAGTACTGTTGAGTATATTGTTGCATGCCTGGAATACTGTTCCTACCTTTTTACTCGGAGTGCAGCAGAGCTTTTACTTGTCACATAGTATTTACACACTCTGGTACTTTTTTTACCTTAAGTACAAGACTTAAGTAGCTTCTAACCCCCTTGCCAATTTGTACGGCTCATAACGTTGTCATCTGCTGTTCAATCTCACATTGTATCCTCAGTTTTTGTCAGCAAGGCTGTTTCAGTATTCTACAGTGTTTGATGCTTTTTGCTCTGCTAGCAAAGCAAGCAGTATGCTTAAAGGTACAAATGACAACAGGAGGGTTTTCCGACACCCCTGTAGTTTTCTACTTCTACAAATCTGAGCCTACCCCTTCCCTTCTCTGCTGTGTGAATAAATCTACCAAGTCCTTTAGCCCAAAAAGTTTTCCCATGATCTGCCAGGCCCAGTCTGGTTGGAGCTTCAGACTAAGAAATTTACGCATTTGTTTATTACCACTGTTTTGAAGCCAGAAGTGCTACAGGCCCCCGCCCACTTGAGGGCCTAAACCAGGCAGCCAATGAAGCTCCACCGCTGCCTCAGAGGAGTGATCATGTGCATGCTGAAACCCAGGGTCTGGCCTGTTCCATTGTTACTGAGTCAGCGCCATGGCCCGCAAGATGGATCAGAGGAGGGTGCTTGCTGCTGCTAGGCTGCCTAGCTCTACATAAGAATCTTCGTTCCTACAGGACACACTCACTGCAGACGCAAATCACGGGCCAAGCAGCTGCGAGCCTTGACTGCTTTTATCGGATCCTTCTGTTCTTCAGTGCGTAAACCGAAACGATCCACAATAGTGGGTACCTTTGGCCGATCTCTCCCACAACCTCCTCCTCCTAGGGCCCTCCTTCTGCCTCCTCTTTACCACGGATGCAGAAACCAGCAGCGATTTCCGGCGGGCCCCCCCCTGCTGTTGAACCTCTTCTGCCGACCCTTTTCAGGGTTTTGCCACCGGTTTTTCAGTCCACAATGCAAAGCGTGAAACCGAACCAGGACCAGGACATACGGATGGCGATGGTGTTCAAAGAAACGTTGAGCAGCATGGTCTGCTTGCCCTTCAAGAGCATGAACGTTGAAGCACACAAGCCCCGGTAAGAGGTTGCAATCTAGCGACCATACTCTATCCAAGCGTTTATGTGTTGATCTGGGGACCTATCATTCCCCATGTCAGCGCCCCAGTCACTTCAACACACAAGTTTATGAACTAAAATTGACAATATGTTTTTCGCCTCTAACAACGATTCATGGGTTTGATTTCCAGCCACTGTTTTTGGTGTGTGTTAGGTGTGCCCGCCTGTTGATCGCGGCCTTTGGCCATCCCAGTTGTTAGGCTCTAGTTTGAGGTTGCCTTGTAAGAGAAAGGGAGAAAAAAGCGCGTGTGTCAAGGTTGTTTTTTTTTTTTTTTTTCTTTTTTTTTTTTGTTTTTGTTTTTTTTTTTTTTTTCTGTTGTTTTGTCTTGTCCGATTAATAACAAACCACTATCAGTTGGGACTTTTCAAAATAAAAGCGGCGCCGGTCAAAAAAGTGGCCCCCATCAAAAACGTCACTGAAAGTTTACAAACCCAGAACTTTGTATTTTTGAAGGCAGATTCGGCCCACCCTCCCACTTCCGCGTTATATTCTTGTTAGCTTTGACGTAGCCAACGCAGAGGGGGCCCGACACTTCTGTTGCAGGTGCTTTCCAATAAAGGGCCGGGTGTAAAGAATCCATGTGTTAGATGTGACTGGTTAAAGTAAGTACAAGCTTCTAGTTAATACATTGTATATATCAAATGCAAGAACGTCATTTCCCCATATCTTATTAGCACAGCGGGTGGTTAACATCCATTCATGATTTTACTGCCATTCCCGCCCGCGGGCCTTTAGCTGCGTAGCCAATTATGTGCAAGAAGATTTAAAGGGGCCTCTTACCATGCAAATAATGGACATGAAGTGACAGTTATATTGTTTCGAGACTTTCTCTCGTGCAAATTACAATACTGAAAGATTAACTTTAAAGGGAGGGATTTACGCACCTTCAATCAGCTGCGTAAAGTGCAATTTGCCCTCAAGTACTGGTAGTTAAGGACAATTTTGAGGCTACTTGTTACTTGGCAGCGTATTTCCATTTTTCTGCCCCCAACTTTGTACTTCTACTTTTACTGCGAAGTCAGAGCGTTGAGTGTAGCTTTTACTCCACCTGCATTTTATATAATACCTTTTAGTCTACGCGCGATATCTTGCGATGAGGGATGAATATAACCAACACTTAAAAGTTACATCCGGGGGCGGCTCCTAAGCT
The DNA here is from genome assembly GCF_000735185.1 of Notothenia coriiceps. Lineage (NCBI taxonomy): Eukaryota > Metazoa > Chordata > Actinopteri > Perciformes > Nototheniidae > Notothenia > Notothenia coriiceps. The sequence continues at coordinate 286,472 of NW_011351702.1, read as the reverse complement.
TTAATGATCAATAATTATAATCAACACAAAAACAATCACTGCAGAATGGACTACTTCTATACTTTTGGTACCTTAAAAGTATATTCTGATGCCAATACTTTCTACTTTTATTTTATTTTTGAAATGCCCCAGACTTTTACTGCCCTAACAGAGCGATTCCTACACCTGGTACTCTCACTTTTACTCAAGTCAAGATCTGAGTACTTCTCCCCCCTCTGGCCTCAACATGTAAATAATCAATAGGGAGTTGATATTTGTCAGAAGGTACACTTAACATGGACTGGTTCCCTTGTTGGGGACTAATAACTAGTGAATGGTCATCAGGTATTTATGTCAAAACATTAGCGATCAGTCATCTTCCGTTTTTGTGGCACTCTGTTCTAAATGTAGCCTGCCTTTTTTAGCGGCTGTATAAACACACAGGGGTCTGGGTACACAACACACACACACACACAGCACACACACACACACACACACACAACATACACACACACACACACACACACACACACACACACACACACACACACACACCACACACACACACCACACACACAACACACACACACACACACACACACACACACACACACACACACACACCACACACACACACACACACACACCACACCCACACACACACACACACATTGCTATATCCACTCATGTGCAGCTGGTTATGTCATCATAAGATGGATTTTCCAATTGCACTGATAGGAATGTATAGATTTAATCTCTTCTTTTTACATGTTTGTTATGAAACTTTGTACCTCTGTGTGTGTACGCGTGTGATTATTTGAATAGTAGCTTGTTAGTCATAGGACACGGACAGTCAGATGGTACATGTGGTGACAACAGAGAGCCGTCTTCATATCACAAGAAGAGAACCAATCTGATACTCTGATTAGGATTTTTGATTTGCGGAACAATGCCCTTGTTATGCCGCTATACCAGCAGCTTTGAGATATGGCATTGTGGTCATCAATACTTTTCCTTAAACACACGCCTCCGTCCTAGGATACCAGGGGGGAAACAACTGTGGTGAAATGAGAGCCACGCATGCTGTTGGACCGGTTTTTGTTTGGGAGAGGAAAGCAGAAAAGCTGAACCCAGGGGGCGAGGTACTCTATGGACAGCAATTAAACTCGGCAACAGGAGAAAGCAGGAACAATTACGCATGTTAGTGGCCTTTTAACCGTGCGCTATAAGACTTCTATTAATTATTTCACATAAACTTATAGTGCAGCTGGTAGGTGTAGACATTTGAGTTTCGGAAGTTATTCTGAGCTGAAAGCCACAAGGGTGTGTGTTGGGCTCTGTGAAAATTGAGTTTAGCAATCACCATAATGCAGTAAAAACAGTAAAAAGCTGTGTGGCTTCAGAGCTGCTTTTCCTAATTATATGAAATGGCTGTGTGTTTAAGATTTGGTTTCTTGGAGTGAATAATAAGAGACAGGGGATCTGACTCTTTTACAGAAATGTGTTGTATTCATTTCTGACCCTGCAGCTTTAATGTTTTTGGTTCATTGTCACAGCTGCCAATTGGTGTTACTTTTCCAGCTTGTAGGCAGCGTAAGGAGCGGTTTTTACAAATATACTGGCCTTTAAATCCAACAGCACACTAGCAAACAAGCAGATTGTAGACAAAGTTAGCAGCTAAGCTGGTAACATGATAGTCGAGCATTATGCAGTAACAATTGCCTTTCGGGAGGGTGCGAGGAAGCGGAAAAAAGAGGGTAAAAATCAGGCTAAATACTCGGATTCCTATTTGTTTCAGGCGGAAGAGAAGATACGACTCCAAATGAAGCAAATGTTGTCTCCATACAGCTGAGTGTAAATAAGCAAATGCTTGCTAACCAGTTTCCACCATATAGGGATAATATGTAGATTTTTCAGCTTGTTAATTTGAACATTTCTTTAGTTTCTCTTTTATGCGACGTTCGGGGGCAAGTATCATGCGTGGGCTTATGAGGTGGTTGAGGCGTTATACTGTTCTTGCACAGTGTTGGTGATATAATTCTCACCCAGAGGTACGATATTAAAAGTCCTGCAGCAGCATTGTAAATGTCATGTGGTTCGGGGGGGAGTTGGTAGGCTTCAGCCAGAAAGTCAGACAATGTAGGGCGGGTTTTTCTCCTGCTCTACCGACTGTCTCCTCGTTACAACTTGTCATCTTATGTGTTGCTACCTGTATAACACTGGGGTTATAATCACTGGTCCCAGCAGCTATTGATCCCCCCACCAACCCCCCCCACTTGAAGCGTCTTAAGGACTTCCACACCTTCTCTCCGCGGCAGCCCCGCTCGGACAGGAATTGGGAGCCTTCTTTATTTGACAGCTAAGGCATTTCTCCTCGAGTAGCAGGGAGGCGGAGGCGGTTGTTTATGTCATCCAAGAATATCCCTGCCGTGTTTTACTACCAGGCGCATAATTCTGATGTCTCAAAAGTGAGGGTATTGAGGTTAGGGTGAGTGATCGCTGTTTTTGGTAACATCAGGTCCAACATCACAAGACTGACTTCTCTTTGGATCAGGGGAGGTTAGCTTGCGTCGACCTGGCCAGGCTGACTTTGTCTACATATTGTATTTCATTACCCAGAGGAAGAGATGATATTCACTATATGTTACCTCAGGTTTCGCCGCCCTTTTTTGTGTCTGGGAAACATGGCGGTGTTCCCTCTGGGGTTTCTTCAAATATAAGTGGGCGTCATGTGCTCAGAGCTGACCTTTGCCCTTCGTTTAGATTTTTAGTTTTGGCTTTTCTAATCACACTTTTAGAAGTTGTTTATAATGCTAAAACCATTTTCAGAAAGAATGGTGTTCTGAGTATAAACTCTGTCTCTTTCCTTTCTGTCAGGGACTTCTTGGTAAGAGTAGTTTTATTGATTGGATGAAATGTTAAAGATATTTTATTAAAACAAGTCGGATGTAACGCCCGAACACTACTCCTTACCATTGAAAGTGCTTGAAAAGTACTTAGAAAGTAACCAGTTAAGTCTAAACAAAATGTTTAAAGGGTTGAAATATATTGTTAAAGGAATACATTTACATATTACTTGTTAAACGCTTTTATCCAAAGCTACTTACATACTCAATACTGTGGGCAATCCCCACAGGAGCAATTTGGGGTGAAGTGTCTCAGGGACACAACGACATGCTGACTGCAGTGGGGTTTGAACCTGTGCTCCCTGATCCCAACACCAACGCACTAGTCCAATGCGCCACACGCCTCCCGTTAACCAATTAGCTTAAATTAGTGGATGAATGGTTAATAGTTAACGACAACTAATGGATGATAACTAAATGGTTGATAGTTAGCTCAAAGCAATGGATACATGGTTGATAGTTTACTGAATGTAATGGTTGAGTGATTGATAGTTAGCTGTAGAGTGGTGCAGGAATTAGTCCTTGAACCCGGAAATGAGTCAGCATTTTACCACTTCTGGTTCCCTCGTCTGGAGGTCAATGGTTTATGAGCAGCCTAAAATAAGGTCTGTGGTTAACACAAGCTGAAGAGATTTTAAAGTTTTGGTCTAGACTACAAGATACGTCAGTAATACTCCATTCGTGAATGACTAAAGTTTCTAGGTTTCATAAAAGTGGGGATTGCTAACAAGTGACTACATTCGACTACTAAATGTTAGCTTTGTACTTCTGGGCCCAGTAGTTCAACACTTTGAATCCCTATCTGATCGGATCAGATTTGGATTTTGGGTAGTTCAAAACCAAAAAACAGGATTAGGATCACTTTGATATCAGATCAGGAAATCAAATCCAAGCTTTAATCTGGATCAAATCTTCAAAACAGGTAGTTCAAACCGACAACACAGGATTTGATGCCAAAAGACTGGATTATCCTGATCCCACCAGAGGGGTGGATTTCCAGTGGATTACCAGAGCAAAATGTATAACAGACGCTCAATGGAAGCTGGTGTAGAAGCGGTTCCATACAGTAGGAAATACTACTAATATAATGCAGGCTTATTTCCTGCAATATATTGAAATCCAATAGAACATTCCCATTGGCTTTTTGTCGAGCTGGCCCTTGCGTCACTAAATTCTTGGTCGGCTTACAAAAATACATCATCGATGCACCCCCTCTGTAAGTATTGGATACAAAGTTGAAAGTTAGCTAAAAGAAAAAGATAGAAAAAAGGTGCTTCACTTCATTAATAGAGAAACAATATCAATTTCCTTTTTTCTATTCTTAATAATGTTTAAAGTCAATTATTTGCATCTGACTGATGTTGGGTTGATCACTAGAAAAGGTCGTTATCATGACATTCACCTAGCTGACCTCTGAATGAACTTCACATACTTGCATTTAGGGATGCTCAATTAATCGTATTTGAATCGCAATTACGATTATGGCTTGCAACGATTACGACAACAACGTA
>NW_011351702.1:278104-282037 GCF_000735185.1 Notothenia coriiceps | reverse complement strand
GGGGGGGGGGTTTCTGCTGCTCACTCTCTTATCACAGTGGGACACCTTTTATGTGAATGTGTGTGTGTGCATCTTCCTTCCTGCTGCTATCTCTCCTAATAACCACCTTGTCATGATAGCATATGCCAATTTATGAGAGCCCTGACGACAAGCATGCACTGCTAAAACCTGCCGTGCTGGTGTGTGACTGTTTGTACGGACCAACGTGTAAAGTATATTTATAGAGTCCTTATTAACCCACCTGGTTTTGCTTGATGTCATCGCTGGCGGTCAGGTAAGAGTTTCGGAACAATGTAGATGTTCCACAGGACACTTGAACTGGATGGATGCAGAATGGGCAGAAAAGAGAAAGAAAACACTGTTAAGTGAATGAATGATAAGGATAACCACTGCTAATAATAATAATTCAAATTAAAAATTAAATACAGAGAGGAGGGATAGTGAAAAAGCAGTGAGAGAAAGACGCTGGAAAAGAATGACAGGCAAAGATAACGAAAAATCAAAGTGTGTGAGTAAGAGAAGAACAATTATGTGGGACAAAAAAAGGGGAGAAAACGAGAGGAGAAGTAGAGAGTGAAAATAAAAGAGAAAGAAGGATAAAGAGGAATTATTTCATTCATTTTGTCTCTCCATCACACAAACACACACACACCTGCCATGCCGTCTTTCCGGGATGTGTGCTCTCCTTTGTTGCTATGGAAACCAGCATTGGTTGCCGTGGAATCGTAGTCCAACTTGCGTTCCTTCAGACTCATCATCTCTCTGGGGGAGGCTGGAGCGCTCGCTACACACACACACACACACACACACACACACGAACACACATTAACACACACCCACACACACACACACACACACACACACACACACACACAATAATGAACAGCATGTACATTCACACTCGGCGTGCCTGTATTTGTGTGTGTGTCTCGGTCTTTCAAGGTGCACAGTCATTATTCATCATTTAGCTTGTCAGCATAAGGAGTCACCTCCATCAAGGACTTTTGGGAATTCATACACACACCAGGTTTTGAATACATTATTTGAATATCAAATTTGTATGTGGTACATATTTTCTCAAATCAGGAACCACAACCAAATATCAAAAGATATATCCAGATCTGAGACTTGACAGGTGGAACACAGATTGATACAGTCAGCTCGTATCTGCTTGTGATCACTGGACATGGTTCCGTCACATACACTTATTCTTTGGTCCTCATAAAGGATGACAAATGGCATGACTGGTAATGTAAACCCAAAAAGTAGAGTTCTCAGGCAATAGAAATACAAAAAATACATACAGGTACGCCAATGATGGAGTTCTTTCCAAGCCATATTAAAAATAATTGTCATGGTGATCAAATATAAAGGCTGACAGATCTTCAAGTTGAGGCCAAATAATGACCAGTTTTGTCAGACAAGTTTCACCCTCTTTCTCTTTCACTCCCCTTTTGTTGCTTATTTTTCTTGCCTCTGTCTGTCTCTCTTCTCTTTCTCATACTGTCGGGATTTACGCAAAATGGCTGGACCAAAATAAGTAATGACAGAAAATCATAGTGCTGCTACCGATCCACTTTGGATGGCAAGTGGATGGAAAATCGCAGTAGATGTTCATTTCCATTTCTGTGTGAGTAATCCCAACCTCCCAGTCCAATGAGCTCAAGTACGCTGCAATCAACCCCATGCATCATGTTCCCTATGTGCTCTTTTTCAACAGACTTAAAAATAGATGGTACTATTTCACAGTGTTGATTATATAAATCTTACAAAATGTTTTATACAATACATGGTGGAAATGTGTGAGTTTTTTTGCTATTTAAATGTATTTGATAGTTTCCATGCACTCTCAATGTCATCCAAGATATAACTGATGGGAGGTGTTTCATGTAGTCGGGTAATCGTTGCAGCTAGTTTATCGGTTACTGTGACAATAAATGCTATTCCTTTTCCTATTTTCAGTTTTAAAACCTCACACTATTTCTGTCTGTCACTTTCTCAAGCGTTTAGATCTACTCATATAATTTACACACATGAACGCATCATCACACACATGCCTGTGTGCACCTATACATGCACAGGAGGACAGACCCAGCACACATAATATATATGCACTGTATTTATTCCACTTTCTCGCACATACACACTCAGCATGTCACAATGTAATCCCCTTATAGCATACTTATGGTGCTTACCCTGCTATCTTGACACATTGAATTGCCAGAATCCTGCCTACCTGTGTATCAGACCCTTAGCCATGCTTAGCTAAACATTCCTGTAACTGACTGCTGTACACACACATGCAGTGAATATATGCACACAGTATATATACCTCCAGAAGTGAAGGACATTCTAAACACAAGCTGTTTAGGCCCAGTTTAACTCAGCTTTTAGGATTGCAGATGAGGACTGTAGCTATTGGAGAGAAACACTTGCTTCAATACTCAATGCATGCGTGTGTGTGTGTGTGTGTGTGTGTGTGTGTGTGTGTGTGTGTGTGTGTGTGCATGTGGTGTGAGACTTCCCAACACACACACACACACACACACACACACACACACACACACACACACACACACACACACACACACACACACACACACACACACACACACACACACGCTGCAGGAATCAATTATCAACAACCTGGCATCCTCATCATGTCATAAAATATATGAATGACCTCCATAGTCTGCATAGTGAGGAGTTCCTTTTTAATTTATGTATAGATAAATAAATAAATGTTTAAATGAATAATAAACAAAAAGAAATGCAGAGGAGAGTACTAACAGATGAAACACAGCAGGTTTAAGCAGGTCAGAAATCAAGGTAAATTGGAAAGCGGCATGGCGTCGCTTCCCTGTCGTAAAATATTCTGCCTTCTTGTGTTTGCTGCTTTTCACACCAGTTATATCTCGCCCTCTGTGTCTCTTTGATGTTTGTGGGTGACAGGTTTACAGCCTGAACTGCAGAGGAGGGAGAGATACAGAAAGGCAGGGATTTCTTTCCCCTCTGCGAGTAACTTGTGGCTTCATTAAAGACTGACACTAAGAAGAAGCCTGCTTGGTGAGACCTATACTGTAGATGCACACACTGTCAAAGGGTGGTTGCATTTCGATGGTTGGTTAAAGCTACACAGCACAACTTCACTATGATGATTAGTGAAGTCAGTACAAGTGGATGCATTTTGTTGAATAAAATCACACGGGCACACTTTTGAATATGATAAAGTCCTTTGAAATAGAAAACTGAGAAAAACTTTATGTGTCTTTGCCAGAGAATAAATCGGATCCTCAAGGGACAGCTGTTAGACCCAAAAAAAAAAAATCATCGCCGCATGACAGCCCTCTCTTCCTCCCCTATATTTATTTTTATTTTTTCAATATTTCTATTCCTCTGTCTGTCATGCTCCCAGTCTGGCACAGTGGAGCAGAGGACGGAGAATGCCAGAGACAAAGTGTGCCGATAAAAGACATACCAGACGCTCGCACACAAGAGAGTCATTCTGAAGGCGACACAGATATTTCATAAACTACCAATGCAACAGGGGCAGAGAAGTGTGTGTCAACTTAGTGTGAGTCAGTGGCCATTCTTATCCTTTGGCTTGTTAGTCTTCCAAAGTTGGCTAAGCTCGCCAAGGTGCAATCTTGGTGCGGGTCACAAAAACAAAACATATGTGATACGTGGAATGTCTTTTTTTGCCCCTGTGCTTGATCAACCATTCAACAGCCCATATATGCGTGTTACAGCTGTCACACAACACACACTTAATTTAAATCAAGCAATTAGTGACATCCTTGACACACACTAGTTCAGTTTCCACAGTAACACTCCCTAGCACTGATGTCATCAATGCAAGACACAAAGAGGGAATCTGCGAGAGCGGGAAGGATGGGCGTTAGTTATGAGCTGGGGGAAGAGGTACGACAAAGT
>NW_011351702.1:273548-278059 GCF_000735185.1 Notothenia coriiceps | reverse complement strand
CTTTTGTTTTGTACACATCTCCCTTCTTTGGACTTAGACATGTTGGACCAACGGTGGTTTCCCTTTTTAGGCCCTCCACACACACACACACACACACACACAACACACACACAGCACTCAGAGACAGCCACACCACCACAAGCGCCACCACACCACACACACACCACACACACACACCCCACACACCCACACACACACGACACTCAGGAGAGGAAGCACCCACCACATACCCACTCCCTCAAAGGACACACACACCACACACACCACACACACACTCACTCCAGAGAGACACACAACTTCAGAGAGACCCCACACACACACACACACCACACACACACACTACACTCAGCTCAGAGACTAAAGACACACACAACCACACCAACACACACACCACTCAGAGACACAGCACCCAGCACACCCACACACACACACACACACACACACACACACACACACACCACACACCCACACACACCCCACCCACACACACCCCAGACAGCAAAGGCAGTGGGTTTGAGTGCTCTGAGAAACCAAACTTATCCAAAACACAACGTCATACCACTGAGAAAGCACATTTAATAGCCCATTTTCAAATCTTTTCTATTAAGTGAAATGTCCAATAAACTTTTTCACGCTCACACACCCTTTTTTAAGTGTTGGTTTGAAGGACAGAAGTTNAATGCATGTTACTTGTCTGTTGAAACAGTGTTGTTGAATGTCAACTGATGACTCATAGAGTGTTAACTATGGACTATCAAAATAAAGGGTAACACTTTATTTTGATAGTCCATAGTTAACACTCTATAAGTCAACAGTCATCAGTTGACATGTGTCAGTTGACATTCAACAGCATCGTTCAAACCGACAAGTAACTAAGCATTAGTTGATGATCAACAGATAAGCAACTTTAGAGTTTCGTTGACTATCTGTTGATCGTCAACTAATGCTTAATGTAATAGTCAACTAAACTTTAGTTGCTTATCTGTTGATCATCAACTAATGGTTAATGTATATTCTACTGGCAGTTAGTTAAATGCATGTTACTTGTCTGTTGAAACAGTGTTGTTGAATGTCAACTGATGACTTATAGAGTGTTAATTATGGACTATCAAAATAAAGTGTTACCGTTTTTCATAACACTGAATGTTTTTCCCCGAACAATCTATCGCTGACATCCGAGGAGCCCTTACAGGCTGGTGCTAAATCCCTCGCTCGTCTTACCTCTAAATAGTTGAAGTGATCTGGGCTGCAAGCTATACACAGCAGGAAAATCAGATGATACCTTCAATCTTCATGGGGTAAGGGAAGGCAAAAACACACACTCACGAAACAGAAGATGGATGCATGACTATATACAGTTTGTGCCCTTGTTCCACAAACATTGTTGTTGTGCACGTTTGAATATACCAACGGCACACTCATTAAAAAACATGGAGGCTTCAACACATACGCAGCGTACGCACATACAGATTTGCACAATCACACACTAAGACACACGCAAACTCTTTCCGTAAGGATGGAGTTGTGAGTTAATTGGCAAAGTGTTATCTCAGGCTGGCAGGCTGAGCAGAGGTTAAGCGGTCATTGTCTTTTGGCTGTGGGGAGAAAATGAAGCTGCATCCAAAGAGGGAGACTCATTATTTGACTGACTTGAATCAGAGTTTGCTGACTGATTTACCGGCTGATTCATTCACTCCTTCTTGATTTAATGATCCGGCTCATTTTTGAGTGAGTGACTGAATTATTTACTGACTGACTGCATGACTAATTTACTGACTGACTGCCAGATAATTTACTGCATGAATGGCTGACAATTAATTGATTAACTGTCTGAGTGATATAGTGAGTGACTAGTTTATTAACTGACTAACTACAGGGAATTAAGTAATAAGAAAAGGAAGGTGATGAGTATACATAACAATTTCATTTTTAGAGATATATCCACGTGTATGTGTTTGTTTATTATAATAGTATTTCCTGCTTACAGATAGATTCTCTAATAGTCTGCTGTCAGCACTTAGATGAAATATGCTTACACGCATATGTGTACACGCGCACACGCACACGGACACGCACACGCACACGCGCACACACACACACACACACACACACACACACACAGCATATCCCTATCGGTCTCTGCAACGTCGTCACATTCCTCCCATAGGGGGGCGAGTAACTGAGACGGTGATATGGAAGAAGAGAGGAAGAGGAGGGGGAACAGCATAGTGGGCACCCATGTTGTAGATAGTGGGAATATAAATAGGGGGAATGACTGAAGGAGAAAGAAAGCAAATACATAAACAAACAAATGCAATCTGAAGTTTTGCAAAAAACTGAAGAATCAAAGAAATAGGCCATCCTTATTTCCAACACTTTAATAACAAACCTTGTTAGAGGAAGACGCTGCCTCCTGGTAATCACTGACTGCTAGCGTGACTGATGGTGTCACACACACCTCACCTTGACTACACACAAACACACAGCAAAGCATGCACACTAATAAACATCCCAGCTGAACATTGCTCAGTATTTGGCTCCCGCGTTGTTTGTTTTGGGGATATTTATTACGTTTGTTTTGATGTAAGATGTTTTTGTAAGACACTTGAGAATGTTTTTTAATCTTAACTTTGAAATGTCTTTTTTTGCCTCATGTTTTTTTTTTTTACAGTTTTATCACAGAACAAATATTAATAGAGTTATAAAAGCAAAGACTTCACTTAACCAAACTGAAGCAAAGCTGTGCTAAAACACCACTCCAGTGAAATAACATCCGGCCTCTTTCCTACGTCTAGATATGATACCCAGAGCCTGCAGAAGAAGCAGATTGATTAATTATAGATGTATATAAACAAGTGGGAATTGCTGCACTTTTCTAACGTCAATGCAAAATTTAAGATGCCTTAAAAGCTAAATCTTTTTGATGTTCTCATTACCCTGATGAAGACTTTTTTTTAAAAAGGCTACTAAATATAGAATTACTCTGAAGGCCACATTGAAGATTTGAGGTATTTAGTTGAAACATGACTGATCTGAATGTGTTGTATATTCAATCAGCATACTGTACATATAACTAAAAGCCAAGGAACTTCCTGTACTAACTGTCATGTACACTCACAGTGATCATAGGTAGTCGTGCGGGGAGGAAAGAAATAAAAGATCTGTGCAGCAAATTAAAATTGACTTTTTATGAAGTGGTGTCAACGGCTTCTACATAAAAGTCTGACACAGACAGCACCTCTGCATGTTGGAGTGCAATCTCCCCACTTCTTCTTTCCGTGGCGCTGAAATGTGATCTTCACCTGGAACATGTCCTCAAGGAGGGAAACAAGCCCTGCGCTGATCACGGCACAGTCTAATAAACCTGTATTACACGGCTCCTCCAATATAGCCATCTTCACCAGGGAGGCAAAGGTGTTAATGTATTCCTGTGCAGCATTCCCTCATGTGCAGCTAACCCCCGCTGAGCAGGGCGAGCTTCATCAGGGCCATAATGGCTGATTTGATTTAAAGAGATCCAATTACCCTCAACAATAGAGTGATTTGATTGTTTACTGATGGAGAAGGGAGAGTGTTATTGAAGTAAAATTGGAGGTAATTGTCTCAGGGAGATGTGGGGCAAGATGAAATGGCTTTCGGAGGATAAAGGTATCAGGGTTTGTGTCCCTGAAGTCGTCTTCTGTACTCTTATGGTACCAAAAGCTTCTGGCTGATCTGTTTTTATGAAGCCTTTCTGGGTTATATGAGTGTGATTAAGGCTGTATCAAAGCCATGTTATTGTACAATGGAACGTACCACAGTAATAATAGGGTAGTTTCACAGGGAAATATTCTTTGATTTCTATGAAAGAAACTGAGAATGCTGTTTTCAAGGACTAATCTGATTTATACTCTCAGGTGAAGCCAGGTGGAGGTATTGAGTGTATCTCTTAAAAGGTGAAGCACTCAAAATAATGAAACCCCAATGTGTTAGGTCGACATCAGTGACATTTTTACTATAACACAATTAGGAGGTGCCATACTGTAGCTACGGTTAAAATATTCAGCGACAAAAGGAGAATTTCAATGCCTTTCTTATTTCCCGGGAGTGATTTATTAAGTAGTTCATCACATTGTCGAGAGGGGGCGCCAGATTCAAAGCAACAAAGATGTTGGTTTATGATTTGTGGTTAAATTGCTTTATTGAAAACATAAAAGTTATGAGCTTTGGATGTCAGCCCGTGAGAGCTCAAACTGTACACCAGAATTATAGCAACACACAAACCCTGGAGATGCTCTCAAACATCAAAATGGTCAGTTAGGGGGAGGGAGGAGCATTTGATTGGCACTCATTTGACTTTTCCCCCATTTATGTAATCCAAATCATGAAAAGAGTATACAGTATTCTAATGAGTTCTGGCTCAGTTGGAATGCAGCCAAAAAGAAGTATCTCACACACACACACACACACACACACACACACACACACACACACACACACACACACACACACACACACACACACACTGCAGG
>NW_011351702.1:254131-273503 GCF_000735185.1 Notothenia coriiceps | reverse complement strand
TGAGGGTTTTGCCATGAACTCGGCGGCCCTAAGCTTGCTTTCAGTGAACATTGCTTGGTTTTTCCATCTTCACAACAACTGGCAGCTTCGAGAGATTGGAGAGGCTTGCAGGTTTGATCATTGTGATGATAAAATTGCCGTGTAAATCGGTGAATCACGTGCGCTCCCTGGTCTATGATGTGGGAGCTGTCCCTCCTCCCCTCTCAGATGGAACATGTGAAAGTAAAAACTAAATTCCTAAATTACTCCGTCTTTATATTGTTCTTGTTCGTGCTCTACATTCCTTAAATTCAATAATAAAAACTAAATTCGCTTGGCCGTGTATTCTGAAGGGACGACACACAACAATTCAAAAGATAAAAAAGGGAAAACAAACAAAAGGGCAGGGAAATGTGGCTTGTTGTCTCGGACTGGCTCTGGAAGCTCTGTGGCTTTTGTTTTGTACACATCTCCCTCTTTGGGACTTAGGACATGTTGGACCAACGGTGGTTTCCCTTTTTAGGCCCTCCACACACACACACACACACACACACAACACACACACAGCACTCAGAACACCACACCACCACACACCACACCACACACACACCACGCACACACACCAACACACCACACACACACTCACACTCGGAGAGAAGCACCCAGCACATACCCACTCCTCAAAGGACACACACACCACACACACCACACTCACACTCACCCAGAGAGACACACAACTTCAGAGCGACCCCACACACACACACACACCACCACACACACTACACTCCACTCAGAACTACACACACAACCACACCAACACACACACCACTCAGAGACACACACCCACACACCAACACACACACACACAGACACACACACACACACACACACCACACACCCACACACACCCCACCCACACACACCCAGCCAGCAAAGGGCAGTGGGTTTGAGTGCTCTGAGGAAACCAAACCCTATCCACAAACACAACGTCATACACCACTGAGAAAGCTCATTTAATAGCCCATTCTCAATCTATTCCTATTAAGTAACTGGTCAATAAACTTTTTCACGCTCACACACCCTTTTTTAAGTGTTGTTTGATGACAGAAGTTCAGTTTTGGCTCACCTCCCGCGTCAAAAGCCATTCAAAGAGCTCATTCCAACGGGTACAAGGTGGCTTTGCACACATTTTCTTTATAAATCTGCACTCCCCTGAGAAGGACGTCACGTTCTGCAAAGTGTCAATATGCCCCTTCCTCTAAACTCCAACCACGGTATACACCATACACCTGTTGTGTGTTTTTCCTGAACCTCCTCACCTGGTGGAAAGGTCTCCCCGGAGGGCGTGCTCTCGTGACTAATCCTCACGCGTGTTTATCTGCCCCACTGCCCTTTACCCTAAACCCACATCGTCAGGGGAAGGGGTTTCCAAGTATTAGTGAGCCACAAGTTGATAACACTTTCTAACAAAGCTTAGTTGATAAAGCCCAATAACTTTTTTGCATAGCAAGCTTGAAACATACCCTTCCTTTGCCCCTTATCCCCCCTAACAGTGCTGTGAAGGGAGATACAAAGCAATCTTAGGTGTCTGTTTTAAGGGGTTGAGCTGCCAAAATGAAAATAATTAAACCCTGTTAAAAGAAAGCTATGATGTTGGCTGTTTAGGTATAAGTTTATTCAATTATCAAGAATAATTTACCTAATTTGAGTGATTTTGCTCACTTATACTCAACTTAAAATAGGCATTATAGTTGGTGGAGTTTGGTCAAAGAGCGCTTTCCGAATAAGCCGTGAACCTAAACCCTCACGAGATAGGTGCAGCCCACAATCCCATTATTTAAGATTTAAAAAAAAAAAAGTTGGGATTAGAGTTAGGGTAAGACTGGCAGATTAGTGGATATGGTGATCAGATGGGTGGTAAATGTCACCATATGTTATACAAGCCGCTCAACACGCTCTTTTATTGCGTGTGTTGCCTATGCTGTGTGTTATGGGGTAATTTCTGACAAGATAAAAATGCCGTTCAATCACAAATAAATGAATCACTGACAAGAGTTAATACTTTTGGTTTTGTTACGACCCCCGTCCGGTCACAGTCTGCCTTTTTAATGTTGAGCGAACGGCTCCATGAAAATGTTTACAGCAGCTGCTCTGTTGTGGTTGCTATACGGAGACGGGGCCAAACTGCAGACACGGGCACATCTGATCCGAGCGTATCTCCGTACTCTGCAACTGTAGAGTAATTCAAGCCCTGCAGTCGCTTAGGAGAGCACTGACTGAATGTGAGAGGCTCCTGATTGGTTTACAGGCATTGTTTGTTTCCTAAGGATGTTATGGAACCGCTTCTACACCGGCTTTGACTGAGCGTCTGTAGGATATCTACAACATGTTATTGGCAAAGTAGACAAAAACAATTGTAAATGGGATTATTCTCTTTTTTTTTAATGGAAAAATATAACGGATAAATGCAAAGGTCCCAAAATTAGTGAGCCAACTCCCTTTTGGCTTGAACTACTGTTATGGAACCACTTATACAGCAGCTTTGACTGAGCTTCTGTAGAATATCTTCAAAATTGGCGAAAACTAAACAAAACTGGATTTTTCTTAATGGAAAAATATAACGGATACGTGCAAAGGTCCCAAACATCTTCAGTTCGCTCTGGTTTGAGTGAACTCACGCCTTTTTGATATTTCCTACTGTATGGAACCGCTTCTACACCAGCTTTCATTGAGCGTCTGTTATAAAAATCCCCAAAATGCTATAGGAAATGTAGACAGACACTAGAAGCAACGGAGAAAAACGAAAATCTTCAGTTCGCTCTGGTTTGAGGAAGCTAACTTCTTTTTGACTGCGATATTTTACAGTAATTGAAAATACTAATTGAATTGAAATAGGAGTAAAAGTATGTTTTTTTGTCTATTAATCAATCTCATATTTTCCTATAAATTCCATTGATGGCAATTTAAGGATTATTCCCTTTGGAAATTAATCTGGGGGTTGCTTTCCTGATCTATTGTTGAGGTATTTGGTCTATACATACTTGCCAGAAAATGTTATTGTGTTTCTCAAAGCCCAACATGATGACCTCAAATGTCTCGTTTTGTCCACAACGAACCATAGCTTTCACTTGAATGTCATAAAGGAAAAATGTAAATATTCACAGATTAAATATAAATAGTTTGAATCGATTAGTCGTTCCATCTCTTATTTGATCAACTCCAGGAGAAAATGTATACCGCCTCAACACTTTGAAGCTATGAACTTTGTGGTGTATTTAGGCTCCTGTGAGCAGCAACAGGGAATAAATAGCAGAGACGCACCAATCATCTTGAGACCAGAGTCGAAGGGGTCAAAGGTCACATGTCTCATGTCAAGGCCTCAGTTTCTATGTAAGGGATAATGTGCAGCGAGGCGGTCATTATGGGGAAAAGAACACCCGACAGGCAGATCAGGAGCGAAGCGGAGGCATCTTGATCAGCCTGACGTACTAAAACAAACTCAAACAAACTAAGGAATCGACTTCATATATTAATTGAAATTATTTTATTGACTTAAAAATGATCGTATTTCTTCCGCTAAGAACTTTCTCTTTCTTGATCCTCCTTAGCAACGGTCAATAAGTCCTTCACAGCGATCTGTACTACTGTATTAACAACCTGTCACGTGTTCTGAATTGACCAATCAGAATTGAGTATTCAACTAAGCCGTGTAATAAGTGTGAATGAATGCACCCCCCTCTGAACCGCAGGGACCTTTAGCTTCCACTTTATGTGTCATGTTTATTTGTGTCTAAAGGGCAGTGTGACTTAATTTTACAATGAAATAAAGGTTAGTGTCGTGGCTTCCTCCCTTTGTTTCCAATCGAGCCACTTGGACGCCTTAAACAGACATTTTTAATGCGTTATTTTTCTCACAAAGAAAGCAGGCCTTTACAATAGTCAAACGAATCAAAACCAAAGAGGCAAAACTCAAATAAAGTTATAAACAACTTGGATGTTCTTTCTTTCTTGAAGTTGTGTAGGATAAAATAAAAATAACGGTTAAAAACTGTGTCTCGGTGCAGTCTTTCACACAGGTTGCCCATATCTGTGTCTCTTAAGAGGGTGGCATTGTGGGAAATGTAGTCTTTTATAGTCTCTGCTACCGGTTTTGATTAGGCGACAATATTTGGCCTTTTTTACAATAACCCAAGTTGCTAAACACTTCTGAAACATGTGCTTTCTTCTCCAGGTGTTGCTGGTCAGCAGCAGCCGGCACCCGGACCAGTGGATTGTGCCCGGGGGGGGGATGGAGCCGGAGGAGGAGCCGTGTGGAGCCGCAGTGCGCGAGGTGTTCGAGGAGGTGAGGAACAAATCAAAGCTTTTTGTTTCTCCCCGTCTAAAATAAGGTCGTTCTGTACGATCGATAACTGAGCTATACGATACATAAGGGATAATGTGCAGCGATTACAGCAATAATGACCGCTAGCTCTCCGTCTTTTAACCTCTTTCCTGTCCTCTCCTGATCCTTCTTAGCAACGGTCATTATTTTGCTTAGCAACGGTGTGTTATCGGACATTAACAACCTCTGAAATGTTCGATGCTTTTCCTGGTGCTCAAAGCGCTTTACAAGCAAGTAAAGAAGAACAATAACAACAAAAGTAAAAAGTGCTAAGCTAGGTGGAATAAGGGCGAGGCGTTAGTGGATTAGGAGTTGAAGGCAAGAGTGAAAAGGTGAGACGGAGAGATCGAAATACCGTTTCCCACAATCCCAAACGTCTTTCCTTCTATCCCTTCATCCTTCTTAGCAACGGTCATTATTTTGCTTAGCAGCGGTGTGTTATCGGGTATTAACAACCTCTTAAATGTCGGAACTGACCAATCAGAATCGAGTATTTAACTAAGCCGTGTAATAAGATACGATATGAAACGCTGGAAAGGAATTTAGTTTTGGACTCCTTGGTCCTGCATTTCAACAAAAGATAAAACAAATCATAAATACAACATAGTCCATTTACCCTAATACAAGATAAAAGAGAATAGCTTATTCACACATGACTTACACTACAAGTACACAGTTTGCACATACATGTATACACAGACAACGTACTGACACTGACTGCTGAGAAGCTGAACGGACATTTAACCTGCTTGCTCATACATCTAAATATTTATAGATGGTTGAACTTGGCAGTTGAACACCAAAGAATAGTTGTTTTTACCGCGTTTGATCTTTAGCCTCACCCCAACACCATCTGTCCGTCCAGCAGGTATTCAGAGCATGGAAACTATTCGCTGTGTAAATGTCTCGCTGTTAAAGCTTCTTGTAAAAGACCTCAGTCATGCAACCCTATGACCTGCAGGATCTTCATACAGTGCTACAAATCAGGGCTATTATGTTGTTTTCACAGTTTATTTGATAGGGATGGAAACAATATACATAGATACATCAACTAAAAACAGCTATCGCATGAAAGTATGTGTTTATAGCTTGTTTGCAACACCTGTCGCAGGTAGAGCTGGAACAATACATCTAAGACTAATCGATTAGAAAAAATAATTGTAAACAATTTTGATAATCTTAACATCCATCCATCCATCTTCTCCCGCTTATCCGTGGTCGGGTCGCGGGGGTAGCAGTTCCAGCAGAGAGCCCCAAACTTTCTTTTCCCTGGCCACATCAACCAGCTCTGACTGGGGGATCCCAAGGCGCTCCCAGGCCAGCGAAGAGATATAATCCCTCCACCTGGTCCTAGGTCTACCCCTTGGTCTCTTCCCAGCTGGACGTGCCTGGAACACCTCCCTAGGGAGGCGCCCAGGTGGCATCCTAACTAGGTGCCCAAACCACCTCAACTGGCTCCTTTCGACGCGAAGGAGCGGTTCAACTCTGAGTCCCTCCCGGATGACCGAACTTCTCACCTTAAAACATGACACAGCGAAATATTAAAAGATATCAATTGAGACTTTCCACTATAAACTGACATTTTATAGACCTATCGACAGGTGATGTTGACTTTAATAACAGAAAAGTATAATAATAACAGTCTATAAGTACACCTTTTAGATATAGTCATAGCGCACAAAAAACCTAACATCATTGGTGTTTCTTTTTTTTTTGTATTTAATTACATTATGAAAGACAAATTGCACTCCAGTTAACTTTGGCTAGTAACAGCACAATGCTACCTTAAATTGTATTAACATTATACCGTAAATTCTTTGCTTGGAGGGGGGGAGCTACAGGCGGTCAAAGCTCATTGTAGGAGCCATTTATGTTAATTGTTGGCATGTTGATTTATTTTGTTTATATTTACAATGCAATATTATTTTTGAACACATGGTGGTGGGGTTAAAGTGCACAGGTTGTATAAATTGGGTCAAAGGTGACCAAAAAAAGGGTCAGGTATTGTTCGAACTCTTCAATAAAGATCGAACTAAACTGCATCCAACGACCGGAAATGCATCTGTTTGTGACGGCGTAAAGATCAGTCTCTCCCCTAATAATGGCAACTGGAATATAGGGGAAATCGACCGCTTTAATTCCCATTACACTCATGGTTACAGGGGCACTGGCCACCTTCGGCCCCCCTTTAGATCCGCCCATGCATTGCGGTGCAGATGTCTATTCCCAGTAGAGCAGGAGCAGTTGTCGGCAGTATACGGAGGGTGAGACCTTCAGAGGGCCACGGTGTCAGTATCTGGGTGACTGAGGGCCCTCCAATCGGGAACCTTGTGTTCTCAGCAACGTCAGCGATCTAAACTCGGCACCTCATTGGATTCCTGAGCTCTCATGAATCCCGCAGCCCCGCATTGGTGGGACAGATTGACACTTGTGAAGTATGCTGAGCAGGGGATGGATGTCACGTACCCTGCCAGTAATGTGACTCCTGTGAATTAATAAAGCAACTGTTAAGGGGCTATGAAAGAGACATAATTACATTTCCCCACTGGTAGTTGTTCAGGATTCATGCCGTGTTCAAGGCATTACTGAGGACTGCACGTGAAATGATTTGATCAGCACTGCTGGGAGTCCTTGATCAATACACTTAGAAATCATTAAGATAACCTTACTTCAAGTAGCTGTGAGGCCTCGGAGGACACAAGCGAACTTTAAAAAAGATCTCAGCGTTATTCTGTAGTGTGCTCCTGAAAGTTTTAGCGTTGTCAAGCATTACTACATCCGAACAAAGCCAGAGAGGGTACAAAGACTTCAGTACAGCTGGTCCTTTAAAACATTGACAAGTAAAACACAAAACCAATTGTTCTGACGCAGAACAGAGTCTGTGTTTGATCAACTGTTCTGTGTCCTCTTCTGTCCTTTTGTGTTGGAAAGAAGTGAGTTTCTCATGATTTGTGATTTACTTCCTCAGGCCGGTGTGAAGGGCCAGCTAGGACGTCTGCTGGGAGTATTTGAGGTAAGATTTCACAGCTTTATCTTACTTTACTTGCATCAAAAGTGCTGAATCTGAGGTCCATCCCTTCTTTAAAATCAAGGCTAAAAACCTTGCTTTTCCAAACTATGTTTTAACATTGTTCTTCAGCGCTTCTTGCAACATTATGTGTATTCACAATGTCTCTTTTTTTAACTCATTTCTTTGCCTTTGTGTCTGAAATGCTTAATATAAACCAACTAACCTTAACCACCACCATTTTTATGATCATTCAGTCTCATTTTCGTCTGATTTCTACAGCAGAACCTGGACAGGAAGCACCGGACGTACGTTTACGTGTTGACCGTCACCGAGACCCTGGAGGCCTGGGAGGACTCCGTCAACATCGGTACGGCAGCTTCTCACGAGTGTCTGCAGGGGCTGTGGTGTCTGTATTTAGGCAAATAAGAGACATGAGTATTTACAAGCCACTGAGTAATTGATGGTGAAATACCACAGATGTCATAGAAATATATTTACCCGCCCAGAGAGTGACTCTGGCATTGATTTCTGTCATCAGTGCGATCCTAAATGACATGACATTGCATTTAGCTGACGCTTCTATCCAAAGCGACGTACAGTGAGTGCAGTCCATAAGGATTCAAACTATAGACAACAAGAACAGTGTTGACATTTTCAATTCAAACACACTCTTTGGGCCCCTGGGGGGTATACTACAAGCTGGTTCAACCTAACCTGGATATGTTTGAGTTAGCCGGTTGGCCTAATCCAAAACATACGCGCTCTCGCTAAACGGTACTACGACGCGGGTTATCAAGTGGATCGCTCAAGCCAGCCGTGTCCTATCTAGTTAGGTTCACATGAAAGGGGTGGTATCTGGAGCATTCGACNGCAGTGTCTAATTGTAGCAGTAAGCTAACGAGAGGCTACGTTCAGCTGGTGACTTCGGAGTCGGGACAGAGAATATTTCAGGAGTTTGGAAGTATTTTAAAATTTAAAGCGAAGGCAGTGTAACAGCCAGATGCAATNGACCCACTCGTGTCTTATCAGGGACAGTGATATCATAAACCTGTTAATGTACGCATTCAAACACTTTTTCTTTTACCAGCTGTATTCACCTTGCAGGTGCAGCTATGTGGCTTTGATCCTGGATAAAGTGTTTAAGTCATGCACCTGCAAGGTGAATACAGCTGGTAAAAGAAAAAGTGTTTGAATGCGTACATTAACAGGTTTATGATATCACTGTCCCTGATAAGACACGAGTGGGTCTGACTTTAATTACATTTGACTCGAGTGTTTCGTCAACTTAATGTGTTGCTTCAAATAATACTTCAGCATATAGTAGCCGATGTGACACTGTGAGTGTTGCACGGCCAGATACGGCTCAGCTGACTCAGATAAGGAGATATATGATCCATTATGATGTGATATGCCGCGGACTTTACTTAATGTTACTCTGATCCGGGTTACTTACTGTATGTTGTGGCAGATATTTAAGTAAGCTTTCTTAACGCTAATGTTATAATAGTCAGATTGCTCTGAAGATGGGAGGTGATATTCTATTAATGTTCACGTTCACACAGTCGGTGATTTTGGCCGGCCGTCTTTCCTGCAACGGCAGCTTTTCTGTGTTTCCTTAAACCTGTAATATGACTTGATCGCTTTAAACTCCGCACACTGAGCTCTGATTGGTCAGCAGGCAGTGCTTTCACTGAGTTGAGCTCTTAGCCTGCAACCTAACCTGGTCCCGACCAGGTTAGCCACACAGCCTAAGTTACCATGGAGATCTAGCCTGCTAAAAAGAGAACCAGCTTCGTAGAACCGGAAACACCGAGTTTTCCCTGAAGTTAGCCGGCTAAGCGAAAATCCTGCTTCGTAGTATACCCCCCTGGGCTTGAGTTGGCATTGCATTTTCTGTTATCCCAATCAAAACATAGTCTCTAGATTACTACCAGAACAAAGTATCTAAATGGATTTGTCTCATTGAAATTTAAAATACAACATCTCTTTGATTTTCTATTTTAAAAGCTGAATTTTCAGATTGAACATCAGTCAAACTGGATTGGTCATTTTTAACCTTAATAATTAGATCTGAAATTTGTAATCCCAAATCAAAACATTTCTAAATTTGCTCAGGAGGAGAATTCAGAACAAGTACATTAAAATGCATAATTTTAAAAGTAAAATATTCCTAATCTACGACTTCAATGGTGATTAAAACTCTAATGTTATTTACAGGCTGTTAAATCAAACTCTCACGTCTCTTATTTACTTCCATATCTGTGTTTCTCTTTGCTCTGCAGAGGACAGCTTTTACAGAACCATGTTTTGTATTAATGTGAAGGCCAGAGATTATACTGGTGTGGGGGCACGCAGTGACAACAGGAGATAAATCCTCTCTCTGTCTGCAGGACGCTCCAGCTGTCAGTAGCATGTAGGCTTCACTGTGTATGCTCTCAGTGGGGAGCATCCTCCACCTGTCACTGCTCCACACACACTGTTTATTACTGCATGTTAGCACGCTTTTAGAGGTGTATATGCCTTGATTTCATGACCATTATATGATGGTTATATTGGTGCGGACCAATTGGCTTCACACACACTTCCTGTTGTGAAGGCCTTCTGCAAAACACTTCAGCTCTGCAGCATCACATGGCACTTCCTGCTTTCAGTGAACCATTTCTAACCTGTAAAAGATAAGAGAACATATTAAAGATTATAATTTCCTTATTCTGTATCGCATGCTAGACACAATGGCTTTGACACGATGTTAGATCAGGTATAGCATATCATTGCTTTATTATTGCAATATATTTAGGGATGCAAGGACATCCTTTTCAAGCTACTACACTACTTTTTGAGAGCTATTTTGCTTCCAGTGTTTCAGATTCCTGGAGTCATTTTGTTGTCTATTTTACTACAACCTAAATTCATGAGAACGTAGCATTAGCATTATAGCATCAGTACTAGATAATGCCTCATTTGCATGTATAAAGATAACATTTCAGAAAATGTGCAATACAAAGAAAATATATCATAATGTATGTTTTTTTTTTATTGTGATTTTTTTTATGCCGTTAACAGTTTTATTCAGATTTATGGAATCGAAATTCTCTTTTAATATGATCACAAAATAATAGTTAGTAACATGTGTTTGAACCCCGCTTTATCCACAGTTTCAGTTTCGTACATGTATGCAATAATGCACAAATTTAACGTGATAGATAGATGGATGGATAGGTAGGTAGGTAGGTAGGTAGGTAGGTAGGTAGGTAGGTAGGTAGATTGATGGATGGGTAGGTAGGTGGGTAGATAGGTAGGTAGGTAGATTGATAGATAGATAGATGTTCCTGAAAATTGAGAATGGTTTAAATGCCTCTTTGAAAATGTAAAAATTATACAACATTAAATGTGGTTAATAAACCTCAGGAGTTTCCCGGTGGTGTCGGTCAGTCAGTGGGTGTTTCCTGTGTGTCACGCTGCTCTCTGTCTCCCCCTGCAGGCCGGAAGCGGGAGTGGTTCACGGTGGACGAGGCCATCAGAGTGCTGCAGAGCCACAAACCGGTGCACGCAGACTACCTGCGCCGGCTCCAGCTCAGCTGCTCCCCCACCAACGGGAACTCCATCCTCCCGGGACCCCCCCCAAACGACAACTACCCCCATTACAGCGCCACGGCAACCACGCCCTCGACGGGCAGCGTGCTGGGCTCCTCCTGCAGATAGGACTGAGCTTCCTGTCACTCAAAACGCCTGTACAGTCTTGCATGAATCTAAATGACTCTTTCCTTTACCGTATAACTTGTAGTCGTAGCTGCAGGACAGACCAAAGCCATCACCAGAACTGATTCAGTCTCGCGTGACGGAGCAGGAAAACTGTGGATATCTCAAGAACACTTTTTTTTGCTGGAAACACCACACTCTGCTGGAGTTACTGAGCTGTCGAAGGAATGCCTTACACAGAATCTGTATGAATGTTGTCTTTGGGTCATTTTAAATCACCGACGTCGTTTTTTTTGTTGCAGAATGGATATGCTTTCTAGTCAATAAAAGGGGTAAGTGACCCTAAAGCCATGTCCATGTAGGGAATGTTTCCATATTCTCAACCAATGAGGACATAGGGATATATCATATTCACATTACACTACAAAAAGGGATTTTCTTTACACCATGTCAGCATTAATTATCCAAATGGTCCTAAAATTTAAGATGAGAAAGCCACCACAACATCTCCTATCAAAACATTGGAGGAATCAGAAGTCCTTTGATTGTCCCTCAAAGGGGAAATGTACATAGATAAAAAATATATATAAATGGCATGCATGAAGTATATAAAATCAAAATGACTACAATTTAACAGGAGAACACATTCAGGTAGATAAGGAAGTGGCATGGTGGTGAAAAGTAAATAATGACATCAGTGAGTGGATACCTCGGTAAAGTGAAAACGCTGAGTCATGTGATCGATATCCTTTAACACTACACTGCTGTGTTCCTGGTTAACATTCAGCCAATGTCTCGTGACGTTAGCATTAACCTTGTGTTACCGTTGCCATGCTGTCACAGTGGAAGTATTTAAAGGTACATCTCTACGTGCTTTTAGGGTCATCGATTCTATTCAAATGTGCTAATTAAAGAATTGGATTGTCTTTCAATGAAGATGATCTGAAGTGAATTGCTCTATCTATCACTATGAAGCTGTTATATCACGTCTCATGGTGTTATAAGGTGATATCAGACCACAAAATAACATTTTCCCTGTACAATATGATTGTTGTTTTGCTTGTAACTAGGATTACTTGCGCCTCGGCTGCAACTACCAAGTATTTTCATTATTTCAAAGTGAAAACACAGCTATCACTGGTTCAAAATGTAGAAGTAATGCATTTTATATCAATAGAAAGTCATGTTTTTTTGGTACTGCCTGAACAAGTGCAATTCTGGGTGCTCAATTAAAGGCATAAAATGATCCTTTGAACGTTTTCGAACCTACTTTTTCATCAAAAAGACAGAAATCCAAATCCGAAATGGCTCAAATTGGCGGTTAAAAGTCCCATTTCAGGTCATTATTTTGTGTTTTGTATATTTTTCACACATATCGTCGCTGAAAAAGAGACTCTCACTCCCTCTTGTGTCGACGGCTGAATGACGACTCTAGAGATTTGTAAATAGCTTTGCAGAGAAACATTGAAAGTGTTTTTAACCTGAATGTACCTGTAAAATGTCTCTTAATATTTTATATATTTTTTAACTATG
The DNA here is from genome assembly GCF_000735185.1 of Notothenia coriiceps. NCBI lineage: Eukaryota > Metazoa > Chordata > Actinopteri > Perciformes > Nototheniidae > Notothenia > Notothenia coriiceps. The sequence continues at coordinate 260,901 of NW_011351702.1, read as the reverse complement.
TGTAGGAGAAAACAAGCGAGAGCGGTGTGTACAGAATATTTGTATTGCTGACAATGTGCCAAGGGTTTAACTGTGAAGGAGACATGGCAAAATTCACAAGTTTGTCAGGATGGTATATAAACATTAGATCGGCCAAAAAATTAACAACTGAATCTTTAAAATTTTAGAGATTTGGGGGTAAAGAAAATATTTTTTTTAACAGCTGATTAACTCAAAAACGAATATAGGTGTAACATTAGATTTTTTTTTACAATATAAAATGAAGTGCAGCTTTTGGTAAATAAAGTCTGGACAGTAAGGGAATGCTTAAAACCACAGACACATTTTGATGTTACCGTTTATTCCCACTGTTCAGAAGGAGTGTAACATATCTCTTAAGTTTTCTCCATGCTTCAAAACGTCCCAGAGTTTCGTCGAATCTGCTTAAAATCGGACAAATCTGATCAACTCTGCCTTGTTCGACTGGTAAAGTCCAAACACCTCAAACCTGTGTGTGTGTGTAAGTGTGTATTGTGGGTTGATGAACATGAAATACTATGTGCCAAAAAAAAATTGTCAGATGGGAACATTTTGGATGTCAATTTATACTGACTATAATGATCAAGGTGGATAATTCATGAAATTACACGATATAATCATTTCTAATGTTAAAAAAGTGCATTTTTTAATGATTGACTGCATCCTTCATGGTTGAAATTACAACTAAGGAAGCACTTTTTTTGGTATTGTGATTCAACTGAGACCATCTCACACTACATTCAACATTTAATTTAAACCCATTAATCTTCATATCTAATGCTGAAACACCTCCTTCCTCCACCTATTGGACCCTCTGTTTGATGCGTGGGTCATTGGATGAGTCTTTTATGAGTAAAGCATGAGATTTAAATTAAAAACACCACGATGAAATGTATGTGCTCAACAATGTAAGACACCGGCGTCCACTAAATGTTGGGATTTGGATGTCACACGGATGTATCCAGAGCGAAGATTTCTCACTGTTATCGTCATGAGTATTATGCACAGAGACGTTTAATGTAAAAGACACGAGGACTGGAACGATGTTTTTTTTGCGAAAAGATTGCATTAAAGGGGAAAAATCTTGTTGTAACTGTGGCTGAAGTTTTGTTTATTTATACCATATGCTCTGTTCCAAAAATGTCAACGATTTGGTAAATATTTCAGTAGCTCAGCAGCTGTTGTGTTTTTTAATCCCATGGAAACGGTCATTGTTTTTGAGTCATGACTAGATGAACCTGCTTTAAAGGCCTCGGGGGGAAATGTGTGTTTCTTCCCGCCAACGCCCCCCATTCAGGGATGAGCACCTGTACAGGTCGGTCATTTTTGGGCTGGACAGTTTGCTCAGAGTCAGATGACACAGAGCTGAACAACTAATTTTTTTTACCCAGGAACCACATTTGCATAAATCCACAAGTTAACACACCTAGAGTAAGCCTTAAGGAGCTTTACCTAGAATCCAGTTCTGTTTGCACGTGATTATTAAACAAGTCGTAACATCTTTAATGGACCCTATTATGCTCAGGTTGTTATTTGGGATTTTTCTTTTATGAGTGAAGCCTAACAATAAAGATAAGAATAGAATGGTGATGATGTAATAAAACATGGACCGGAGAGTGGCCCATTTGAGCTGACTTAACCCCAGAGGTGGAAAGTAACTAAGTACATTTACTCAAAGTACTGTACTTAATTACACATTTCAGGTACATTTCAGTATTTCAATGTTGTGCTGCTTTTTACTTCTAACCCACTACAATTCAGATGTAAATGGTGTACTCCACTACCTTTACCAGCTTTGATAACACTTTAATGATCAATAATTATAAAACATATCCAATCTGCACAATGACTACTTTAAATATATTGTGATGCTAATACTCTTGTACTTTTACCTGAGTAACATTTTGAATGCAGGACTTATACTGAGTACTCTGGTACTTCTACTTTTACTTTTACTTCTACTTCTCTCACCTGTGTACTTGAGTAAATGTAGTTACTTTACACCCCTGGTTGTAATAACGATCCCTGCCTGCAGCGTCACCTGACACCTCAGGTGAATCTCCTGTAAGCCCCGCCCCTCATATAGCCACGCCCCCATGCGTCATATCATCCAGAGGAACAACAAAGCAGGACTTCATCGAGTTTCTACCTGTCGAGTCAAATGAAGCGTCCGAGGTAAACTAGATTGGTTTGGATCAGCTCACGATGGACGAGGTGTTCTTTAAGTCTGCTCTACCCGCTCAGGACGGTCTGGCTCTGGGGGACAGCAGCCTGGCTCTGCCCGGTCCCGGGTCCGGGTCTGAGTCCCAGCTGCGAGTCCAGCAGCAGGTCCAGCTCACTCTGGCCCGGAAGACGAGGAAGACTGTGTCAAATGGTAATGTATCTGAACACTGTGAATGAATGGAGGCCCTATTTACACTAGCTATCACACAAAGGCTCTCAGATATCAGATATCAGAATCAGAATCAGAAACGGGTTTGTTACCAGGTAGGTTGACAAGTACGAGGAATTTGACTGTACGTAAAACAAGAATAAAAAAAAACAGATAGAGGATTTTAAGAACACTATAGTAACATTTACATTGAAACAGAATGGAATTAAAATATGTGCAGCAGGGTCGTGCACAGACATTTTGAGGGGCAGGAGCTCAAATGAGAAAAAGGGCACTTCCCATAATCATTTATAAAAAATGTAACCAAAAAGTTAAATATAGTTGCACGTCTCTGACTTACTGACCAATTTATTTTAATACAAATTAATGTAACAAACCTTGCTTTAATTAAACCGGTCCCTTTAATACTAAATATAGAAAGTGATAAACAACAGAAATAAACACAAAACATAGAAAAAGCGACCAAGAGGTCGCCCGTGACCCGAGTGTCCCTCCTCCCCCCCGTCCTCGAGTTGTTGCGGCACATCCTGTCTCTCATTATGTGTATGAATAGTCTCTACGACATACTTCTTGTTGTTACACTCAAACCTGTAAACTTGTTACATGGAAGCAAGAATCATCTAGGAGTGTTACCTTAAATCTAGTCATCAATTACCGGCACGTACCCTGGAAATGAGATATAGTATAAATATGTCTTGTTATGTGGTCATTTAAACGCATTCTATAGTGGGAGTTATAATAAGTAAAGACTGAAAACAGGGATTGTAATAACTTAGTAGAACACCAAATTTGTGTATGCTGTGTGGATCAAGACCGTCAAAAAAACACAATACACACATACATTCCTGTTAGGTTCGACAGAACTTGTTTAACAAAAATGCAAAAGCTTACTCTGATTGTGTCTACAAAACAATCTGTAGTGTTTATGTATTATTTATATAAAACACCGAAACCCACTGTACAGGCATAAGGCGCTTAATTACTTTGACCGTCTTGACACTTGTCCGCCCTGACTTCGAAAACGTAGGTACCTTACGGACCATAAACTATCAATTACATCGTCTGGAAGGTGTCTTGTGTAGGGACTATCTCATGCCCTGTCACACGTCACAGAACCACAGTACGCCTGTTCTAACAACAAACATATTTTTATCATACAAAATTAAAACAAACAAAATAAATCGTAAAAGTGACAACAGTCGGACATATCACTGGATCCAAAATAAGTGAAAAAATTTACATGTAAATAATAAATCGCCAATAAAATGTTTAGACAGTTTTCTGATATAAAAAAATAAAATATAAAATAAATCTTTATTCACAAAAAGACTAACATACAAAATAATCTTAGATATCATTTGGAATTTCAAGTGCATAGTACGATAAAAATCCGTTATCGTATCCAGAGTGCTATTAGTGTATATATTTTTTTACAGATCTTCACCAAACGAGGTTTATGGTTTGTCTAGTGGGTAAGATGGTGGCGGAGATAGGGAGATAAAGTGCAAGAGCAAAAGTTTTCACGACTAATACATATTCGAAATTTTTTTTATTCTAACCTATTTTTAAATTTTCCCTCCCAGACTCCGAGTCGCCCTTGTGGCCGTCGATGACAGTTTGATTTATGACGCACTACTTTGCGTATAGTACCTAATAGTTCCTAGAGAACTTTGTCGAATACCTCGAGTTTCCCGAAAGAGAGAACGGCCAATATGGTGTTTCCACTCAAGAGGAAAAATAAAGGACGAAGAAGTGTGTGTACGAGAGGTCATGTCCAATCGAGACTCACAATCGCCTACGATGTACATTTTGTGGCTGGTATAATGCAGGTTTTGTCAGCCCGTACAAAGCTATCGTGCAAAGACTATCCCGCACCAGGGTAAAGTCTATACATGCAGTATACGCCCGCGTAGCCCTAGTCGAGGCAACATCGGGGCAAAAAATCTCTAAAACTCCATGCCTCTTTCTTCTCTCCCAAAAAAAAGACTGCTGACGCACTCAATGGGGCTGTTGTTGGCCCCTGTGTACAATACATATTTTCTTTAGTTTTCACGTATAAACGTACTATCCAGGGGAAATTTATTTTTATTTTTCTCTAATTTATTCATTTTATAACAAAACGTGAATTTCCCGGGTACAGTACGAAAGACCAATGAATGGGCAGGGGAAACACACAATACTTCGTAAAAAGACGTACATTTGCCAGACGGTCTCAGTGTTTGGGAGTTTCATGGGACATTCGCTCATTTTAGATTGTGCTTTCTGGACAGAACGACGGGTCTTGCGGAGCAACCGGTAAAAAGAGTAAAAACGTGAACCAAATGAGAACCATATCACTGAAAAGGAGTGTGTGTGTTTGAGCCGTGCTGCAACGCTCCGAGCGACGACGCTACTCGCCCCTGTAACACTCGACCGAGTGACTCACTCGTGTGTGTGTTTGAGGTCGGTCCGACGCTCCCAACACACACAGCCCGACCAAAGCCCTGCACACAGGAGCGACAGAGCGTCGCCGGTGACCTCGAGTGTCCCTCCCCCCCCGACCACCCCCGTCCTCGAGGTTTGTGCGGCACATCCTCTCTCTCACTTATGTGTATGATATGTCTCTACGACATACTCTTTGGGTACACTCAAAACCTGTAACTTGTTAAATGAAACTTGTTAAATTTAGATAAGGTCATCTGGAGTGTTGACCAACGTACTAGTCATCTTTACCGGTGCATTATCCTTGGAAAATTCATAAAACAGAAAATATACTAAAACTTTATATCATCGGATTGTATCATGTGGACAGGACTAAAATAAACAAATTTTATTTTTATTTAGTTTTCAAAATTCTTCGATTTCACTCACCGTCTTCGTCCCTGTAAGAAATAATATTCTCGGATGTGCGGTTTCGAATATCAACAGAATAAAGGTTTGATTTCCCATTTGTACTTAATATTAGAATTTTTACGGGAAAAGTCACATGGTTTAGAACTTAGTCTTAGCTCAAATTAACTGTCCATGCAATATGTGTATTCCTTAACGAATGCACCTACCTATCCACGTTTGTATATTGTTGTATTGCTTTCTTAAACACGCTTCAGTTTACCCCACATCCCCTAATTTTTCCTTTACATTTTTCTTGCGTGGTGGACGTAATTTATAGTTTTCTTTGCAATTTTTTTTTGCCTCACACACTTGTATAGTCTCTCGGAAAACTACACTATCGACACATTTATTTCGCGAGGAAGTAAGTGTCCTAAGTCTATCAATGGTAAACGTGTCCACATGTCGTTATTCATTGTCCAAAATTTTTTTGTTTTTTTGTTCCACATCGTACATCTTCATCACACAATAGGTTTGGATACTTTGCTCACACACTGTAATGCAAAAAAAAAATGACGTGTTAGTCCGTGCACGTGTCCGTCTGTAGTCTCACCCGAACGCGGACCGGAAAAAGAGGAGGTCTCTTGCACGGGAAAAATACCCACGAAAAAAAGTTATTTTATTCTATATAGATACGACAAACACGTGTCAAAGGGAAAGTTTGATATAATAACTTATCTTTTATTGGGGTATAGTCCAGCCCTCTTAATCCTGACACTTCAAGGCCTACGAGGAGATGGGAGGGGGGAGGGAGGCTGTCGCCACGCCTGTCAGTAGCCGTCAGGGAAGTCTGGCCCTGTCCATCGCGTGGAGGGTGACGAAAGTCAGGGTAAAATCGGCCGAAAAGAACCGAACAAACTTCCGCCACCGACTACTTGTTTAGTGATTCGACGGTCACCGAGCTCAAATTCGTTTCCTTTTTATTTATTATCAATCCATTGATTCCATCCGATGATCGATTACCGTATTCAATCGAGTTCAAATCGATTCGTTGGAATAGTACCCGTATGTCCCATTACATAGACATGAATTCCCCTCTGTGATGCCCACTACGTCAATTTTCTACATATAGATATTGCAGTCAGTGTAATGGTGAACTATACGTTTAATCCGCAATTGATACGGATTAATTTTAAGCGTTTACACGTATCGTCAATGGTCCGTACGTCTGACTTTTCCTATTGTTTCTTTGTTTTTTTTTGTATCGTGGGGTCTATCAATTGACATGCAGTTCAGTCAAAAAGGCGACTTTACAACCAAATTTATACGTCTAGGTCTAATCGCAATATAGATATTTACTAAGTCTGTCCCATCAATTTTGCTTTGTGGTAAATATACACAAAAACCTCCAAAAGAAGGTAAATCCCGCACTTTCTTTTGTACTTTCGATTTATCTGGTTTTATTGTTGTAATTATCTTTATGACTTAATCGGTAACCAGAGCACAATTACTAATAAAACATCTTAAGACAACTCATAATTTCTTAACGCAC
>NW_011351702.1:237447-247419 GCF_000735185.1 Notothenia coriiceps | reverse complement strand
GGGGGGTGGGGCGGGATGAACTGATGAAAAGGATGATAAAGGAGGAAGGAAAAGAAAGGAATAAGCTAAATGAGATGGAGATAATACTCATGTTGAAGACAAGAAGGTGGGAACAACATTGTGAAGTGAAACTGAGGGGAGGGGGTGGGAATGGACGTTGCAGCCAATAAGCAGTGTGGTGACAAGAGAAGAAGACAAAGAAATCAAATGAAAAAGGTAAAGCCTTTGTTCTCAACCTGGGGTCCAGACATGAGAGGTTTGCAAGATAAATGCTGGAGGTCGCCATTATTTAGATGTGGGAATGTTTTTGTTTTTTTACATTACATTACATCTCCCACACCAGTGATATCAACCACCTTAGAATCCTTTTTTAATTCAGTGTCTGTGTGATCATTAAGGTGTGTCCTAGTGAGTTTTTGATGGGTTTTCTAGAGGGTAAGAGGGGTGGAAAAAGTCACGGAAGGCAACAAAATGCCTGGAGAACATTTGACAAGGCTTAGGTGGTGGTTTTTCAAAGTAAAGACAATGAAATAAAACTGTCATCACAAACAAGGCATTTTTTGTATTTACTAATCAGCGCAGTCAGGATAATCAGTCAAAATCAGCAGCAGGGGGAGGCGTGCAGAAACAGCTGATTGCGTTTGAATCTCTCGCTCGTTGACTGTCCCTACGATGTTGAAAAAGTGAGGCTTATTTTCATTCTTTGGGGTTTTACATTTTCACAAAATAATACTCCTAATTTTAGTGGTCACCAGTACTACAACAGTCAAACAATTACTATGTATAGGTTGTTCTCCGCATTCAGAAAAAGCACAGTCATCCGAAGGTGTTTTCATTTGCTGTGATGCAAACAGAACCGATGAGATTCTACACCTACTCAAACTCTGCCGTGCACCCAAACATGAAAGTTGGTGTGAAGCCAAAGGAAACCATTTTGAGCTTTGTTTCATGTTAGTAGCCAGCAAATCTGGTATTTTTCTGGTACACCTCTTATTCAGTACAATCCCCAGTAAACTGTAAGATTAATATCTATTTTGTGCATTCTTCACTTTTCATTAAACAGTAAGCTTTGGATTTGTTTGTGACCACAGCATGTGTTCATTGGGACCTTTAGTAGTGAATGGCTGCAGTTTTTGGCATTCCAGTGCTGTTCCCAATTCATGTGTGTCAAATTACCATCTGTAAGTAAATAGGGAAGAATTGCGCTGACAGACTGTGTAGCAGTGAATGGGACTCGTTTATTGCTACACAGGCGTACAGTGCATTATGCAAATCAAAAACTATGAAGGGGGTGAAATCAGGAGAGAGACAAAAACGGTGACAGATGAGAAGAATCATTCTCAGCGACATCAATATGCCACTAAATCACATTAAAGAGGAATTGGAATATAAGCATACATATGTGGCGACATCTTTATTCCTCCTCTTTCTCATCTTCAAACCCATTCAGTCTCTCTGCTCTTCTTCATCATATGTGCCTCTCTTGCTTATTCCCTCCTGTTTTCCAGTCTAACAGTGCTTTCCAGAGGATTTGACACACTGAGGTTATTGTGTGCGAAAGATAATTCTCATCTCCACTCACTCTGCTGAGCTCTAATGCAAACTACTATTCCCCCACGATGCCGCCAAACACACCGGCACTAACAGCTTCTGACACACTATCGCACAAGTTTTAAGAGACAAGGATTTGGCCAGTCATTTTCAGAAAGGTGATTTACGCGAAATTAGCCATGCAAAACGATATTATAATAGGGTGGAGCTTTGATCTGACAAAGACACACAAACTGCTCTGTGAAATTGCTTTGTCACTTGGTGTTGAACTGTTGTTTTGCAGAATAAAAAGGTGTTTTGCTCTGAGGTTGGAGTCACTGTGGTGAATAAAGCTTGTGAACACGGGCCAAATGGAGCTTGTCTCTTAGGAACCCCTGGCCTCTATCTCTTTTCTGTCGACATGTATCAAATCAAACCTTGCCAAGAGCAAAGGCTCGACCCTGACTGATCTCTCTCACCCCCCCCCCCCCCTCTCCATTTTGATCTCTGAGACTTTCTGTGTGTCTCTGACTTTGTGTGTCATTAACTGTTGATTTCTGCCTCATTAACCAACAACATATAGGAACAGATATAATATCCCAGCTGATTATGAAAGTAAGCTAAGGATATATTGCACTAATATTGATACATTTGACTTGATTTCATAATAAATTATATCTAGCTTAACAGAGACATGTTACCAATTTATATTGAATGAATGGATGCATGAGAAGACAATCCCACTTAGAATAAAAAGCCCACTCTGCAGTCCCTGAATGTATCTCATTAGTTAAGCTTTTTGCTCCCAAGTCAGCGTCCTCTTGCCTCTCCATTGACACCCTTGATGGCGTCCCTGTTGAGTTTGTCGATACCTACAAATATCTGGGCTTTTGGTTGGACAGAAATCTAAACTTTAAACACCACATTGAAGTTCTAACTAAGAAATGTAAATTCACTCTTGGCTTCCTTTACAGACTTAAACGTTGTTTTTCAACTTCTTCCCATAAAAGGTTGGTCTCTGGCTTATTCCTGTCCCAGCTTGACTACGGGCATACAATCTATAGAATTGCCTGTCCCACTGTTTTGGCCAAACTCTCCCATGCTGCACTGCAATATATATCAAATGCACCCTATAGGACTCATCACTGCACACTGTATATCCTAACTGGATGGTCCTCACTTAGTATGCGTAGGATGCAGCATTGGTTTTTATTAATGTATGAAGCCATTTTAGGTAAGCTTCCACTCTACATATGTGCCATATTTGCTCCAGTTTGTGACTCTTACGTCTCACAACCTCAGAACCAGTGCCTGGATACGGTTCCAGGTACCTGCTGTGCGGACTGAGGCTGGAGAAAGGAGTCTTTGTTATTATGGTCCTTGGTCTTGGAATGACCTTCAAACAAGCCTCAGACTGATGGCACTTGTCCCTATAGCCTGTTTTAAATTGAAGTTGTCTGAGGTCCTTACCACCAGCTGCTCTACCAGTAATAAGTAGTGTACCTTACTTACTGTCCCAATTATGCACAATGTAGTGACTCGTCTTTTCGTTTACTTAGTTGTGTTCTCTGTATTTCATATGTCTGTGTTATGTGTAAGAATGTGTAACGTTGATGCCTTCTTGTCCAGGTCAGCATTGTAAATGAGATGTTTGTCTCAATGTTTTCACCTGGTTAAATAAAAAAATAAAAATGTTTTTGTTTACTGTAAAATCACAATAATGCTGTTTTTTTATTGGCCAAAAAGACAAAGAGACAAATCAACAGTGTCTGATGAAACTAAATATCCAGAAATGTTAAGAAAAGCTGGATGACAAACAAGATGTTTGGATTTAATGTGTATAGAGACTTGTCTGCTGGACATAAGAACATGATAAAGGCCAGTTTAGGAGTTTTTCAAACACTTCATACTCAAATGGCTTAAGAGGTTTTCTGGTTTTTGAAGAAAACCGACCCAAGAAATTCCTGTGTCCCAACTACCTATTGGCTTTATAAGTCAGTTAATAATAATGTTAACTGCAAGACTGTCAAATACACAATAATCTCTCTCAAGATCTCAGATTTGTTGCCCAGGTGTATCTGATTTTCATCAAATCTGCCAACAAAGCACTGATGATGCCAGCCAAAACTATACATGGGAATGATTGTCCATAATCTCTTTTTGTTTTTTCTCTTTCATCAGCCTATCTTTATCTGATTGTCTGTCTCTGAGACCTCTGGGAAATAACACTGGGAGAGATTATCACACGCAGGATTTAAACCATGTTATTCTGATGCGGAGTAACTCAAGTCGGTATTCGAATGAAAATGCCAAACAAATTTGAATTTATTTTTTCTGTGAATGTACAAGTAATTACATTATTCAATTAGCCTGTGTGTTTTGCATGCCATCTTCTCTACGAAGCACAAATTCATTACATTTTCTACCTCTCTTTCTATTAATCTCATCTTTATTTGTCTCTTCTTGAGCTAATGGCTTTAAAATACGAAATAACTAATAACATATTACCTCTAATATTTTAATCAAATAGGGGAACAATTGAATGATTTCCACGGCAAAAATAATTAAATTCAAATGAAAAATAATATATTTTCAGTTTGAGCAAGTGATTCAGTAAGACTTTAAAAAAGCAACCTGAAAGAGGAAGTTGCTCTAGGAATATAATACTGTATTATAGTTTTAATTAAAAAGAAATACTTTTAAATAAACCCAGATATCTGTAAGTTTGCATTTAACGGAATGGCAATCCTAGAGATGACATGTGAAGGTCCTTTTCAACCTTTTAAACAAATGATGCACCTGTAAGGATTTCTCCACCTCATTTGATATTCAACCGACTTGCCGACACATCTGCAGGTGCATTGTAGAACAAAACAAACAAACAAACAAACAAACAAACAAACATAAGCAAAGACCCTTCAGATCAGACTGATAAGTGTCTTTTTGTGAAGGCTTCATTATCCTGTAATCTACTGCTGTGTGCCTGAGAGACCTTCACATTATGGGCGTGTTGAGCTTTGCCGGCGGCATTCCCTGTCGTTCTTACAGCAGACAAAAACCCAGAGAGGCTCCACAAGGGTATCAGGGTTGCTATAGAAACCACTGAGCCCACCAGGAAAACGAGATAATCGGAAATACCAGCGACGGAGAGAGGTGATGTCACATGTGCACATACTGTACGTGAACACACACACACATTTTTAGACAAAGAAAGGAACACAATACAAAAGTTTCCTAATGTGGGAGGTTGAGATCTCTGATGCTATCAGTCAGCCTGAATGAGGCTGACTCTTGACTATAGCTTGCTTTTTACAGCCCAAAGCAAGCTGCTGATTTGATAATATCTATTGCTTTCAGTGTCTCACATTCTCTTCACACTTTTCCTCTAAGCACACATATTGATATTTCTGTTATCCCCTAACTAACCCCCTGATGTCTTTACTTATTAGCTTCTACAACAAACACAACTTGGTCTTCCTTAAGATGAGTTTTCTCAAAAAGAAACTACACAGCCATCCTATTTCCAAGATGATGTGAATGCTGACAGCTGCAGGTTAATTTTAGACACCATGAGCACATGTACAGCCTCGTTAAAAATTACAGCTCATTATATAGAGCTGATCCTAGTCAGGTGAGTCATCATGCTTTATTACAATGAGGTGACTACAGGCTGACATTAGTATTGAATCATGACTAATTGGTGGAACTAGCTACAGGGTTCACCCTTGTGTTACATCACTGTAACGCAAGCTTGACATGCATACTCTAAATGAGAACAATGTGACAGAAAGAGAAGAAGTAAAAAGGCTACGAGAGAATGAAATTCGAGATTATATCTGAGAAACAGTGCAGGTTCATATTCATGATAGTGAAAAGATCAAAAATGCCAGTGAGGTGACTACAGGCTGATATCATTTGTGTGGAAGTGTTTCCACTGCTCACCTATCAGCTCCTTGTTCCTGATGTCCAGGGCCATGTTTCTGAGAGCGGTGGCCACGGCACACACCACCTTGTCGTTGTCTATCCTCAGCAGCTCCACCAGGATGGGGAGGCCTTTGTCCTTGCGCACAGCAGCCCGGATGTACACTGACCACTGAGGGGGGGGGGGGGGAATCAGTGGAAAGATGGTTAAATGCATGAAAAGTAGCCTGGCAAGAGTAAAAACTGAAATAAAATAGTGTCCACACACCGCTTGGTAAAGACAAGAGAGGGAAAGGCATCAAACAATATTCAAACCATCATCGTTACTTGCTTATGACACTTGTCGGATTCCTCTTGTTAGGGACTCACTGAGTCCATGCCTGTGCATTGTGTGTCTGGTTATTTTCTATCCAGACATTTTCATTCTTTAACTGTCTTATTTTCATTATGCTGACTATTTTCTTTCATCCTGACAGACCAGCAGATTGTGTATCAAGTGGTCGTCGTAGAGAGAAAGGGGAAAAGAGACAGATGAAGCACAATGGGCGAGGTCGAGTGGGAGATGTTATATTCAGGGTCATTATGAGAGAGGCTGAGGCATTACACAGGCTAGTAAGTGATATACTGGAAGAGGGAAAATTGCGTGAACCAGAGAAGAGATCTGAGCTATGAGACCACTCTATCCTCCCTCAATTACTATCAAGGTACGTTTCAATTGAGTACTCGTACCTTAAAGGCTCAAGTGCTGTGCCTTGTGGGTCAACTGTGGAGGAAAGGGGATGTGCTAAGTTTGGATAGACCTGGATATCTATCTATATAATCTACCTAAATAATAATGCGTTTTACTGTAGTGTCTATTTTGGTCTCTTTATTGAATTTGTCTTTGGTGAGAATAAAGTCCATCTATCTATCAATCTAGAGTAGTGACGTGTAAAGCTTACAGATTCAGGGTGTGTTTAGGGTTAAACAATGTTCAAACAATTTCTTATCGCTTTAAATGGGCAAACTAATCATTTAAGAAAAAAATACCTTTGAGGAAAATAATCACAATCTATTAGCCAAAAGCTTAGTAAAAAGAGATAAGTAAGCCCTCAAAGTCACCATACACTCCAAATAGCACACACACACACACACACACACACACACACACACACACACACACACACACACACACACACACACACACACACACACACACACACACACACACACACACACACACACACACACACTCTTTGTCAATTCCACTACCAATGGAAACACTCACACAATCAAATACAGACAGTTCCCACACACATTAACAGCACCACAGAGACATCCCACAGTGTGCTTCCACAGTCAAAGTTATCACGTACAGCAACACAACCACAACCTTTTGACTCAATAAACACGTCCATCAACATTCCCACACAGCCTATTTACAACCAACAATGTCTGATGCACTTTCCCAAGGTCATGCCAAGATGAAGCCATGACACTTTATGCTTTTTACCCTATATACACCTCCCTCAAGGCAAGACCAACCAATACTCTCCAATATGACCGCCTGACTCATTCATTATTACCATCTAGCTGTTTCCATCACTCAGCTGCTGTTGAACCCTGGCTCTACTCCCCTGTGTGTTCAGGCTTTGAGCCTTTACATTATTACAGCAATTGCATTGCTGCTGAACGATATGATATACTATGGAACACATAAAATCATGGGATTGTGCTTGAAATATTTCAAAGTCAGCTGGATGGTGGAGTGAACAAATAGAACATTATTCTGTTTGATTCGATCATTGAGCTGTTTTTCTTCTGCATGCGGCATACTGCGACTGAATCAGCCTCTCAATATGAATTAAAACTCAAATGAACCGAATGATCAGGGTTGAAAATGTTCGTGTCTGCACACACACTCAATCTGCCTAATTGTCACCATGATTTGTTCACCAGATATTTATCTGCATAAAAAACCCACATACACGCCTCTTTCCTATACACATGCGCTGGTTCGACAGATATTTCACACATGCATAACAGTGTGGTTTGATTACCTGTTCGAAGGACCTCATATTGAATCATATTTCCTATGATTTCACCACTAGTATCCAACGATATGTGACAGACAGAAAGGTTGGGACATTTTGTAGTAATCCTTTACCTTCCAGCTGCCTGCGGCCAGGTTCTGCAGAGCGCCGGCTGCTCCCTCCAGGGTGTCGGGGTTTGAGCATTCAGACAGCAGGGTGAGGTAGGGCTTGACGATGGTGGGGTGCCACAGCATCTGAACTCCTTTGGGGGGCTCCGCTGTGTCCGGAAAGGGGCCCACGCCATCCCACTGGGAAAGAGCACACAGAATGAACGGGTTTTAGTGTTTTAAAGCTAACCTCTATCAATGGAACATTATTTCCAGCAATGGCAATTTAAAGCGTTTCAACTCTGACCACAGCAAGCAGAAGCTGGGATTCCAGACCAATGCAGCAGCATTCACAAAAGAAAGATAGTTGTGGATGAGTATTCTCATGTGTCTAAGTGCATGCATTACTACATCTCCACTCAGTACACCCTGACCTCTTCAAAAGTCAAAGAGACACTGAGTAAATCGCTCCCTGTTGCCCTGCTATTTAGAAGAGAAAGGAGATGAAGAAAGAGGTGGGAAAGGGCAAACAGTAGAAGGAGATGCATGTGAAAACAGAAAATATATGAGAATGATTCACTCCAACATTCGCTTTGAGAAATCAACGTAAAGCTCCCACTCCCCTCTTCCCCTTTACATCCATCCTCCTCCTCTCCACTAGAATGGAGTCCCTTGATGTTTGATCCTCTTTGTTGAGTGACATGCCCACACCTCTCAGCTAACTCTCCTTCTCTCTCCTCTTTTATTTCTATTTCTCTCCGCTCTTTTCTCTCCAGCTTGTCATTAATATCTTGTCCCCCTTTTCTCCAACTCTCCATTGACTTCTTTCTTGCTTGCCTCGCTCACTCCCTAATTTCTTATTCTATTTCCATCCTTCTCTCTCCAGCTCTCAGTTTTTCCTCTCCCTATCGACCTTCTCTGTTTCGCTCTGCTGCCTCCCCCCCGCCCCTGTCTCAAGGTAAACTATGCTAGTGTGTGTCTTCGGAGAGGTGTTGTGGGGTGTGTGAGGCTCCGTGTGTGTGTACATGTTTTCATCTATACATAGATTCTCTGATCATACAATCAAAGGCATATTTTAAGTTGAAGTGTGTAGAGGCACTATAATAAGAGACATCAACTCGTTCACATTGGAGTACTCTCTGTTGCCTGGAGACATCCTACACACCAAATAGGAATGTATAATGTTAAATTGCGTATCTACAATTCTCTAAAGATTAAGCATAGCAAACTTTTTTAAATGTATTTTTTCATTAGTGTGGGCAGAACTCAAATCAAATAAAAAGGCAAATTCCATACCGTCTTTCTAAATAGAATATATATAGAATATTCCAGATAGTGAAAATGTGTGTGTGTGTGGGTTCCAGTATCCATTAGGAGTGTTTAGGTGCAGTTCAGGCTCCCATGCTGCTCTTGGCTTTGGTATCTGAACCTCTAATAAATTATTAAGTAGGCTACATTAACGTATAACTGCCGAGTCTCTTTCTCTCTTTAAGTCCCTCTATCCATCTCTCGTTGCGTCATCCTTTACGAGCACACATCGTACCACAAGTCTTTCTCTCTGTATAGTCTCTTGGCTCCTACCCTTTTCTTACTGGCATGGTGCTCTTTCTGTATTACTGTCTATTCCTAATCCTAAATGGATGCAAAAAGGAATGTATAAACCGTACATGCAAACACAGACAAAGAGTTCTATCATCTGACCTGATTAAGCTCTGAATTGGCCGTTATTTTGAGTAAAGCTGGAGCTCAGGTGGGATTCAGGTTTGGTTATTTTTTAAATGTTATTTATAAATAATGAATCTCTTCCTGTCTCTTCTTTCTCTGTCTGTCTGTGTACATGGTGTGTGTCCATGTGTGTCATGTGCTTTAAAGGGGACCTATATGCACAATCCACTTATTCTCGTCTTTTATACATAATCATGTGTCCCCTCTGTTTAAAGAGATTTTGAACGTTTATATACTTTTTGTCCTGATCCATTTATATAAAAACCTGTCTGAAAATCAGCTGATCAGATTTTGGCCACTTTGTGATGTCACAACCAGGGCTGCACACAACTGGTGCACATGCGCAAAAAAACATTGAGAGAGAGAGAGAGAGAGAAAAGGGAGAGAGATAGAAAAGAGAGAAGAGAGAAAAGAGAGAGAGAGAGATATTTGCGAGTTGCATAAGAACTGGTAAGATAGCAGGGTTTCCCACATAGACTTTACTTGGGCGTGCCGACCAGGTAGGCTATATTAACGGCCACCAAAGTATAATTCGCGGGCCATTTAGGTTGATTTTTTTATCCGTCCGCAAGCACGACGGCATCTGCGATCCCTCGCTCTACCCCTCGCTATCGCGTGAAGGGTCTGCTTTATGCGCTCCGCACAGTAAACCCTGCTGCATGCTCACTAGCGTAACC
>NW_011351702.1:197693-237419 GCF_000735185.1 Notothenia coriiceps | reverse complement strand
CCCCCGTTCATAAAGTCAAGAAACCCTCAAAAGGTACGGTTTATTTCATTTTAAGGATGCGCGCGCACCAAGCAACATCGCCAGGTGTTCCTTTGAGAACCAGGGCAAAAAAGTTATGTGCACCCCTGGTCATAACGATGTTTTTGCTCGTGTAACCATTAGCCAATCACCAACCAAGGTAACCCCCCCCCCTTATCATCCGAATCTCCTCCTAGAGCACCATTGTGTTCTTTGTAACCAAATGTCTCTCAGAGGGGAGTGGCTCCTTATTTTCATCTAAAGTAACAGACAGAGAATCAGCACTTTTGAAACAGGGCTGAAACAGAGGGGATTATGGGTAATGCTGCAATGATCTGTTTGGTATTTGGAGCCAAACGCTTCAGAGACACGTTTTGTATCTGAGACCTATAATATATTGATGAAAAACAGCATAATAGGGGACCTTTAAGAAGATACCAAAAAGCCCATTGGGAAGAGGGAAAAAGACACAGTGTCTCAAATATCAGTCCGTTGGGCCTTAATGACTCGACTACACTCTGTATTTTTGTCTTGGTTTCTGGACGGTGGATAATGCACACTCACAGTCTAGTCTAAGAAGTCTGCAGGGGATTGATTGCAGGAGAAAACCTGAGGTCTGCTCCCTGGAGAGAAAAGTCCAACTTTATATCAAAAATAAAAGACTTGAAAGCAAGGAAGAGGGAAGGTAAAAATAAACTGAGATTGAAGAAGCTTTTTATGAGAAAAATGTAGTTAACACATTTTAAACTACAGTACAAAGATTGGCATACAAGCCAAAGCTTTTCAACTCAGCTTGCAAACAAGTGAGTGATCTGTGATTTTCATCTTTGTTTCCATCATTTAGACATGTCCCTGTTGAAGGCACTGCTTCCTCCACTCTAACGGCGTTCCTGATTCATCATGAAAGTGGTCTTCTTTTTGCACCCATGTGTATAAATACAGATGGGGGGACAAATGAAAGTAAAAACCAGGATAAACAAGTGGAGACACATAATGAATGCAGATGCTTCCATACAATGCACAAGGGGCTCCCTGAATACTTTTAGTACGAAATGTATTTGAATCATATGCTATGGGCTTTGCAATAACATCATCCCAACGCAATTCACCGCCTATGGGAGCGTTGGGATAGATTCTCCACCACCATCATCAAAACACCAAAGGAGAAGAGTACTGTGACCCCAGTAGAGTACTACACACCTCTAGAATCTGTGCCAAGAAACCTCAAAGCTTTTCGAGTCGTCCAACACCAAAACCTTTTGCCTTTATTGGAATTATTGAAGATGCATATCTTTTATTCTTAGTGTCGATGACATCCATTTAGATCTCCATTGTTTTATTATGTCCTTACCTGATCAGATCCCTTCTTTTTCTTCTTCTTCTTGCCCCAGCAGCCAGAGCTCTCTCCGTCGCGGCCGTTGGCGTCACAGAGCAGGCCGTCCAGCTCCTCCAGCCCCACCTGCTGGCCGTGAGACGTCTCCGCAGCCAGACGGTACGACAGGTTCCTCAGGATGCACACACAGTTCTCCACAGTCTGGAGATAAAGAGGGTCAGGAGAGATGAAGCCAGTTAGGAGGGGGAGGAGGAAAAGGAAATGAAAATTAAATAGAAATACATTTTGTGTTTGAGATTTGTGTTTGATGCCATTTAATGAAACATCTCGCTTGAAGTCAAAGCGTGCTGATAAAAAAACCGCCCACTTTCACACTTTTATTGTATTGGCCTTCCACCCCCACCCACTAGCCAGACAGATGGAGCAAGTGAGAGACGGAAAAGAAAAAGAGCCATTGTCTTACGGGAAATGTGTTTCTGTGTTTTGTTAGCTTTGACTTTGAAATGAGATTATATGAAACTCAGGTAAATGAGGAAAAATAACAAAACCAATATATTGTCACGCCCTGTTAAACAGTAAGTTTAGTTGCGAACCCACCAGGGTGTGTGCACATGAGAAAAAAAATCCTTACAGTGTATGGTGTCTAGGCTTAAGTGTGTACTTTCACAGAGTGTGTGTGCTGCCTTGCGTATGTTTAGTGTCACTGACAAAAGGGGAGTCACAGAGTCAACAGAGTGGAAATTAACAAAGACAAATCATCAATCTTCTCTTTGTCTGACCGTCGCTACACACAAAAACAACTAAGGAGTATAATTGAACAGCCTCAAGAGACGCACCAAACAAAACAATGTCTCACTCCAGCGAGCTGCAGTCATGTCTGAAATACTATTCACATGGTATTATAGAAGGGTGTACTGTAGGAGAAGTAATATCATCTATTTACAATTTACTTTGACATTTCATGTTTCGATTTGGTATTTCACATTTATTCGCTACGCTCTGCTCTTTCACCTTACGTGGTTTGGAGGCTAAAAAGACTGTTGATTGTTTTTTTAGATGAATATGTGGCATTTATTTTCTGTCAGTGGTTGAGGTCCGTTACCGAACATCCGCCAGAAAATAGAAATTCCACTGCCATTGATTGCGTAAGAATCTACAATATTAAACTCATAAAAGACCAAATGTATTTCTGTTTATGAAAGGATTTGTCCTTCTGACCTTGTGCTTCCTTCCCTACTGAGCTTTTATAATGTCTGTGTCCATAACATGCATCTGGGGCACTTTACGACATACATTAATGGTCTTGCAGCATACTTCTTCCTGCAGTAGTAAAAGACATCTAATGTTAAAAATCAACATCATATAATCTATAATATGTCAGCATCATATTGGTTTTGTAGGTAGATTGATGTGCTTAGTACAATAGGTCCATCGTTTCAAATGACTGTATCTGTTAAGTTAATTGTCTCTTAGCTGTGTGTCAGTACATACTGTGAAACCAATTTAAGTCTTTCACACATCTGTGTAATTCCTTAAAGCATAATAGTAGTAATCTGTGGATTGTGTGTAATGGCACAATCGACCATAAAACATAATTGTCACATTACATGTAGTGCATATTCCTCTGATCTTGCACATTTATGTCTGGATCTGTGAACATGAAAGGCAAAGAGGAAAGAGCCGAGACCGTCTCAATGATCAAAATGTGAAACGTGGAGAATCCTGAGAGTGCTGCTGAAGGGATTTTATGTGAAAGCACTAACTGAGACCAAACTGATTATATAGTAATATGGGCACATAAACTGGCAGACAATCAGGTATAATGTAACTTGTAAGCCAAACTTGCATTAACAACCTCATCTGGTGCTTTTCAGCAATATCTGCTTCGACCAATGTCAGAAATAAAAAATGTTTTTGTAACTGCACAAAGTATTGGTAAAGTGGAGCTGGTGGTTATCAATCATATGCCTTTGACTTCTAAGGCTCTATTTGTCTGTTAATTAAAGGGGACCTATCATGCAAAATGCACTTCTGTACGTCTTTTATACATCAATATGTGTCCCTGGTGTGTCAGGGAACTCACCAAGTGTCAGAAAACACAACCCTCTCTATTTTCCTCCATACCCAAATCTCTAAAAACGGGGGCTGCAACGGATCTGATACAGACTGATACAGATTTGAAATATCTCTGATGTGAGAAACGAGGAGCTCCGCCTATATGGTCAACTCTCCACCTATCAGGAGGAGACAGCCATTGCTGTTCGAAAGCGCTGGAGACGCTGTAGTACATATGCCAGGCCTGTAGGCGGCGCTGTAGTCTGCCACAAAAGCAGCGAAGAAGACTTCTCACAGATTCAGCCCTTGCAAAAACAGGGCTAAAAAAAGGGCAAATAGAGCGAAATGAGGCATCGCTAAAATGCATGCCAGTACAAAATGAACACACAGCTAATGTGCAGAACGGTTTCAGCAGTGACCACGTACTGGTTCACCTGCCAATCAGTCTTTGTTACCGTGGCGACAGCAGTACTCTTATGGTGACTGCAGTCAGATGGTGAAGAGGGGCTGGCAGTTAAGCAGTGATTAAGGATGGTCATTTAAAGAGGCTGTGAGACGGGGAGACCTTGAGGAGTCAGCCATCCATAACACTGTGTACATAGTATTGACTGGCCCGCACACTACGTCACCAACACACATATACACTCCACGCCTACATCCTCACAAGGAAAATCACAACGGCAACATAAACCCGCTCAACTTTGCATACATGTTGATGAAGTAGAGTTGAAAAATAAAACTCCTCTCCCTTGGGGCTGCTGCCAATGAAAGGAAGTGCAGTCATGGTTGTTCTCACCTACTGTGAGCAAGATAAATGTGTGTCTACAAGTGAGAGAAGGGAACAATGTTCTCTCTTGCAGTAAAACCTCAGGATTTATGTGAAAATACACATTTACACTAGAACAGTCTTTTATTACAGTGCAGAATGGGTCGAGGTGGAACGACAGATAAGAGAATGGAGGAATTTATGCAGTCACTGTCCAGTACGTCATAAAAACACAAGCCAGGAAAACACACACACACACACACACACACACACACACACACACACACACACACACACACACACACACACACACACACACACACACACACACACACACACACACACACACACACACACACCTCTTGTGGCTGGACGCTGGCTAATGCCGCCCCAGACACACACACACACACACACACACACACACACACACACACACACACACACACACACACACACACACACACACACACACACACACACACACACACACACACCTTGCTGTCGATCTCGCTGCTGCCCAGAGACGTCTGGATGACGTAGAGCAGAGCATCTGTCAGCCCGTCACACTCCCTCATCCTTCGTCTCGCCTCTTCACCTGCGGAGCTTACATTCCTGCAACACACACACACAGAAACACTGGTTAGAATATGTGTGTATGTGTTTGCCAAACAGAAAGAGTAAAAACAAAGGGGCAAAGCTAAGAGAGTTGGTGAGGAGTTAAGATAAGACAGGAAGACAGATGAACGAAAGGAAGAAAGCTGGAAACGAGAAGTGTAGAAAGACAAAGGCAGACAAAGAGAGAGCAAACCGGGGAACACTGGCAGCTCTCCCTAAACTAAACAATTGAAACTGGAACATTGCAATTCGGGATACATCTCAATCTATGCCCCTGAAGGCTCGCTTCAATTTAAAGCACTTGACTAGAGTCCAAAGAAAAAGCAGCTTTAGTCAGACGGTTGGATCCTGAACTTCCCAGCCGACACAAACACCAACGCTGCTTTGATCATTTCACAATATTGTACCGTTTATTATTAGGACATTTGCCATTATAATGCACTTTTAATGCAGAATTGTAATTGAACTGAAGGGTGGCGCTGGGTTTTGTTTGGGTTTCAACGTGGAGCTGAGGCTCACTCAGTCCAAGACATTGACTCATTTTCCTGTGTCAATATAATAAATATGAAACCGAGGTGTGTGGAACGAGAGATTCAATATTGGATTTAATTTCCTCAACAAAATAAAAAATAGACACAGCTATTTGTATGTAACTTCAAAAATAACATGATTTATTATCCGTTGACCATAGCGTAAGAATGCTTACACTGCAGTGACTGAATCTACAGGGTTTAATTATACATCTGTATGACTAATGTAAAATCATTAGGAATTACTTACACATTAACATATACTAAAACTAGTTACGATGGTCGATACTATAAAATATGCATGTATAAAAAGGAAATACATTTTCAACCTGAATACATGCGTGCAAAGGAGACAAGCCAGAGAAAGGGGAGATCATTTTTAAAATGAATTTGTATTTGTGCTACATATATAATACGACAGGTTTGTACTCCAAACACAGGAAACTTCACACACAGGTTTTTGTCTTAGAAGTTCCTCAAGTTCACTTTCAAAGACATCTTTATAAACTCCCTCAATCACTGCTCAAAAATAGGCATCACTGAAACACAAAGGCAAGAAATATTTCTGTTTGAGAATAGAGCGTGTATCATGCTAGACAGACTTTAGGGAAATCAATATAAGAGCCATAACGGCACAGTCTGTGTGTCTTTATATACTCACAACCACTCACCATATTTCCTCAGCAAAGTCGCAATGTGCAACATCAATTCTTGTCAATTCTGTTCTGAGTCACAATGGAAGAGAAGCGTCCTCTAAAATGTTTATGACACAATATTGTCACCATTAGTGTATTGATGGCTGTAGACTGGGAACACATTGCAAAGGTGAGGCAGGTGCACTTAAGTGGATGAGGTTATTACACGGTACATCCTCTGGGGGCCAGAATGGAGGGCTCCAATTGTTGCAGAGATCACGAAAAGACAACTATTGGCTGCCTCAGTATTCATTTATTTTCTGCTTTTAACGGAATACAAGACATGTATTACTCAGGACTAGGGTTGCAAAGGGGCGGAACATTTCCGGTAAATTTCCGGAAAGTTTCCGATTTATTTGTTCATTGAAGAACGAAAACAGGAATGTTGAGTTAAATATTACTCATCCCCCAATTAAAAAATGAACACAAATGCACCCCCCATCCAAAAATCCCCACAAAGTCCCATTCAAAATGTTAAATGAAAAGAGCCCTTCTCCCTGCATGTGATGGGGGAATGCACAGTGCCTGTAGGGGGTGTGGTCTCAATAGCCATGCAGTAAGCAGTGTGCTATGGCATGGATATTCAAGTGTACTTGAATGGCATCTGTTTGTTTTAGTCAAGATTATGCTAAAATATACTTTCTCCAACTATATTTAAGTTCCCTATGAAGATCCAACCTTCAATTTGGAAAACTCCCAGTTTATTCCCATGGAAAGTTTCCATCTTTGAAAATTCCCGGAATTTTGCAACCCTACTCAGGTCCCGTTTGAATGATGTCTACTTGTTAAACTACACTATTGATCCATACGTTTGTAGCCTAACTTCTTTAATTTGAATTGCACAGGGGCTAATATTTTGTGGCTAACTGTACTTGAACTTGTCTTTATTTTCATACAGTCGTGTAGCTCAGTGTTACAATGAATATCATTTTGCGAGACAAAACATAAATTAAATAAATAGTTCAAATAATAATAGAATAAATAGGACAAGAGATAGAAAAAGTATTAATGCCAAACATTTAGACGTAAAAGAAGAGGTATCGTATGTAAATGACATACATAAAGAAATGACTTGGTTTTCTGAAAATGTCCCATGATGCTGTAACACATTTAGCAAAGTTTGCAAACATGTCATTATATATAGGTATAATACAACTGTGTGAATATACT
Source organism: Notothenia coriiceps (assembly GCF_000735185.1). Classification (NCBI taxonomy): domain Eukaryota; kingdom Metazoa; phylum Chordata; class Actinopteri; order Perciformes; family Nototheniidae; genus Notothenia; species Notothenia coriiceps. The sequence goes on along the minus strand of NW_011351702.1, from coordinate 230,237 downwards.
GCCATGGCGTTGATGTATATTATATTTGGTTTTAACACCATATGCCGCCTTATTCAGGAGGAGATATAGGTGCAGACGGCTGGCATAACAGAGGGCAAGAAATCAAAGAAATTAACAAACCAATTACTGAAGTTTGTTCACGAGTTTAAACAGCTCTCTTAAAAGGTGAAATGTCAGAAAAACAGACGAGGCAGACAATGGAGGTGTGAACGAGCAGACGACGTTATGGTATGAATGAATAAGATCATCCATCACATTGGCATTATAAAGAGATCACAGCTGTGCCACCACTCCGTGAGATGAGGTCAATCATTTATTGTACTGATGAGAAAGAGAGAAACGAGCGAGAGCGACGAAGACACAGCAACTCAATTAAAACTTTGAGAGAAGGTCAAGTCATTTTCACCCGCCTTGAATGCTAATGGATAAAAACAAGCACACCATGCAAATCCCGCTTAACAGAGAAGGATTCCTCTATGAAAACATTTCCCCTTGACTGATGTTTAAGTACCTAAGAAAGAGAGTGGGGGTTATTTATTTAACGCTTCGCCTTAAACATGCTGACTTCTGAGCTTTCCATACATTTTTTATCTGATTTCTTATCAATGGATGGATAAAGGGACCCGGCTATGATACAACATATGCCAAAGTTAACTTTAGAGACAGAATGACCCGACTTACTACAGAAAGGGAACAAATAAAGGACGCTAATGCACTTTTACTGATGAACCAACACTTTGCAAGTTGCTGCTTCTTGACTAAAACATGCCGTTTTCTCTTTCTGTGTTTACATAGAGGTACAAGGGTGCAGTTGTAAGGCCTTCCCAATCAGCTTTCCATTTAATCTTTTATTAGACTAACCACACCATTTCATGCAAGCTCAGTTTGTCACTTAGTCAAACTTTGCTGAAAAAGTGGCTTTAATTTTCTCAGACCATGTGATGTAGGAGCATGATTCTGAAACTGTATGTCCTATTACTTTCCTTAATTGTATTCAACACACAATGTTTTCTTTTTCAGACTTAAAGCTATACACTTAGACCATTGACATCCATGTGGATTGTGCATCAATGAGTTGAAGGAAAGGCTACATTTGTTGACTGATTTCATTCATGGCCTTGCTAAACAGCACTGGGCAATGACGTTTATAAAATACAAAGCAATTCTCAATACTTTTATGCTCCAAGGTCGAAGACATAATGTGGCACATAGCATAGGTAGCTTTCAATATATCTATAAAGATGTCCATTTACTCTCAAAAGATTCAAGGTCCCTAGAGTGCATTAGTTACTGACAGTTCATGCTAATTTATGTGCAACTTTTAAATACTTAGACATTCAAATATTCTGATGTTCTTGTACGATGTCATGTCCGCAATTACATTTTCTGCTTTTGTCTATGTGGACACAATACCCCACGGAGAGGAACATTGCCATGAGTGTGTTTGTGTGTATGGTGAGAAAGGGTGTGGATTTGCCTGTGTCTGTTTGTGTGCCTGTTGGTCTAGTGGTTCTGTAATGAAGCATGACATATTGTGCCTTTCTACAATACGCCTCTCCTTCTGTGCTAGTTACTGACAAACGCACAGAGGCCAGGATTTCTTGTGCAGAAAATAGCCTGCAAACTTTTTTTCCGAGTGTAATGTGTTCTCAGGTGTCCTCACATCTCGCTGTGTTGCTTCAAAGAATATGTATATATTGCTAGCTTGTTTGTTTGAGTCAGCTTCCTCACTCTAACATAAGGGATTTATGGACCCTGGAAACATAATCTGAGCATATGGTTATTGCTCGCAGAGAGGGATATGGAGAGATAGAGAGCAGATCAAACGGCATATTTCATAAGCAAATGAAGGATGAGTATGGATGGTGACATTTTTAGCAGTGTGTCTTTGCATCAACACTAAAAACACTTTGCTTTGAAAGCGCGTGTGTGCGTATGTGTGTGTGTGAATGACGTCCTTAGATTTAACCGGTAATCTCTACTATTTAATGAGTCCATTACAGGCTAACACTTCATCTGATGTCACTCTTCATTAATTCAGCCTAACTCATTAGCCTACCTCGTTAAATAATTACCTACTGAGCAAAAAAACACAGAACTTGATTAAGCATCCTATTCAGAATTTAAAAGTTGTTAACTTAGCTGAAGTTAAATAACAGGAGAGGTCCATTGTTGCTAGTGCAAATGAGCCAAAGCCATTTTCCAAACTCTCTACATGGTCCTAGAAAAAGAAGAAAACATGACCTCATCATCTAATATCCATCAAGAGTCAGATGCTGGAATTTGTTTAGACTCACAAATATTTTCAAACATGTCTTTTTAGGGAATCTATCTCTAAAGAACAGCATTTTTCTGAATCGGATTGCCAAATGTTCTAGTAGCCTGCTTGGTGAATCACAGTAATCACAGTCAAATGGTAAACAACAATAGTACATTCTGAAAAGTAGCGAAGTGCCAAAAAGTTCACTAACAAGCTTCCTGGTGTCTGCAGGATCTGTCTTTACAGTCATTAAAGCATGGTCAACATTGACATTGTTTTCCTCTCCAGGGTATAGTGTACCTGAAGAAATCAGTTGGGAGTCACTGAGCAAATCACACGCTAGTCACTCTGTACAATTCTACTTGTTGAGGATTCGTGCAACAAGTACGGGAAGGAAGTGAACAAGAGTGAGTCTCAGACAGATGGCTCTCTAGTGTTGCTCAAGGAACAAATGACCACTGAGTGACTTTGTCTCAAACAGATGCTGTGTGGTAGCTCTGCACAAGTATCTGACCACTTGTATGTGTGTGTGTGTGTGTGTGTGTGTGTGTGTGTGTGTGTGTGTGTGTGTGTGTGTGTGTGTGTGTGTGTGTGTGTGTGTGTGTGTGTGTGTGTGAGGCAGCAGTCGGTAATCAACAGACAAACATGTGTGTGTGTGTGTGTGTGTGTGTGTGTGTGTGTGTGTGTGTGTGTGTGTGTGTGTGAGGCAGCAGTCGGTAATCAACAGACAAACAAACTATTAATATCAATAAAGAAAATATGGAATACAACGTTATTTGTGACTACTTATTCTTGATTAATCTAATCCAATACTTCATTGTGGGTGTCTGAAGGGAAGCAAACTGTAAGTGTCTATGAGTGGGTGATCCCGATAAGCAGAGAACTAACACACACACACACACACACACACACACACACACACACACACACACACACACACACACACACACACACACACACACACACACACACACACACACACACACACCAGTGTATAGAGACAGCAGGTTGGCTGTAAACCAACAACCTGCAGGGAGGTAAACAGCCACTGAATGGAGGATATATAGAAACCCTAAACAGGAGACCATGTGTCTGGCCTGATAACACGGCATGTGTGTGTGAGCGGGCAAACGTGTGAATAGGGAGGGGCCTTAAATGCCCACTACTCGATTAGACAGCATATGGGTCCATCAGCATCATTAGCTGCTTGGCCCACGTTTTATATATTCACACACAAAGTAAGAAATATGAAAGGCATCACACACTAGCACACACCCCGTATTTGAAACACCTGATGCCCTAACCCAGTTCATTTCCATTATCATATGCATCTCCCCCTTGTCGGGTGTGATCTCTGAGATTGATTCATTTAAACACCTTTGCTTTTCGAGGCAGGGAAACGTGTGCCTCCCTGTGAACACACACACGCGTTTAGAGGGATGTATGAAGTACTCAGATCGTTTATTTAAGTAAAAATAGTACAAAAGTACATGGCATCAAATATACTTAAAGTACCAAAGGTGAAAGTACTCATTATGCATAATGGCCCATTTCCAAATAATATGAATTAAAAACACTGGAATATAATAATGTATGCATTAATTTCATCCCAGCTGGTAAATGTAAAACTTATTTTAATTACTTTACATCATTCTGCTGTATATTTAAACCTATAATGATGTGTTAACATGTTTATGTATTAGTTGATTTATATTTGTTATCAGCTAATAACTTGAGTCTAACTCAAGTTAAAGGATACATTTAAATGATAAACCAGATAAATGTAACAAAAAAGTACAGATTTGGTTTGAACAGAACATGTAGTAAAGAAGAATAATAAAGTGGCATAACATTTAAATAAGTAAAGAACAAGTAACTCAAAATGTACTTGAGTAAATGTACTTTGTTACATTCCACCACATCGTGTACAAACATACACATATAGTGCATGGGTAGACGCACACAAAACAGAGATATATCAGCCTTCAGGGCTTGTATACACTGAAGAAGGATAGACACACACACAGACACAGCACAGGGATAATGGGAGAGGTGAGAGGTCTGAAATTGAGCTGAGGCACACTGGGACCTGAACACTGTGGCCTCGTGTCACTTTAACCCCCCCACAACAGACCGTGAGATAGAAAACAACCCTGGAGAGCAGCAGAAACACCTTCATTACTCTCTGTGTCTCCGGTAGGTTCTCTGAGATCCTGTTAGTCTCTCCCGCTCGTTGTTCACCACTTCTTCATTCTCTCTGTTCTTATCTTTCCAACTTTCCTTCTTCTCTAATCTTCTCCTCCTGGCCTTCTTCTCCTCTAACAGCTTTTAAAATTTGATCTGTAGCTTCACAATGTGGAGCAGAGCACTGACAGCATCATTTATCTTTCCCCTACATCTTCAGTTACACACACACTGACAAACACACACATATTAAAGTCCTATAAACTCCTTAGTGTGTGTGGATTTAATAGTTTTGATACAACAGTTAAAGATCTACACATCTCACTGGAAAAAAACGGATTATTAGGTCTTAAAAGTTTTAGGCTTTGGGATACACAAACAAATAAAATGAACATCAACAATGTTCACATTTACGCGTTAAACAACTATTCACAAAACCTAGGAAGCATCTGCAATCTTCTCTTGCACAACATTGAACACATTACTTTCAAAAAATGAGTTGTTTCAAGAAAGGGAAAAACATTTTCTTTCGTTTTTGCCCCCACTGGTATCTAGCCAGGCAGATGATGAGATTTTATTTCAAGAGTTTGACAGTGACAGTTCAGCAGAGTTAAATTTAGTTTGTGACATGTAAATAATTGAAAGGAGACATTTGAAAAACTCAAAAAGCTCAAAAGGAAACTCTTTCCCATCTGCATATCAAGAGGGCTTAGATGGGAATCCGTGTGTTGGGTGAACTAACTGATTTTGACTCTCTCTTACCATTGCTAACTATTTTGTGGATTATTTTTAATAATGTGTCATTTAATTATATATATGGCTAGCAAAATGTATGAATTTACTCAACATTAGAACGCATCAGTTTGAATTTTGGACAGTTTACATTCACTTTTAGTATTGATTTTCCAGTGACAATAGCCTATTGGTTTATCCTCTCAATTCCACCCACAAACAGCTAGACAAATGCAAAAAATGCAAAGCTAGAGTTATATCAGCACTGCAGCACTCTGACTCATCCCAGCACAACACTCACCGACATTAGGACTTTCCCTTCGATGTAATATTTGTTGCAAGCTATTAGTGGACTGAATTCGATTTATACAGGTGTTTGTGATATTGAGTTATTATGTATAATCATCTTGTCCTGTACCCCGGGCCCCATGGCAGTTCCTGTTCTGATCCATTAGAGTGCTGACAACAAAAGGCAGAGAGGTTTGTAACAGAAAACTAGCCTGGATTTTACGTTCCAAGCGCTTATTTAATTGCATCGAAGCACTGCACCTGGCACTGCAAGCTGTGGTTAGAAATTAGAATATATATCAAAGTGGTGCACGACTGTAGGTCCTCTGAGGTGAGGAACTATTGTAGTGCAGAAAACATATAGACATTTACAAGAGCTTTGAGGATGTTATACTGTTGAAATAAATAACATTTAGAATAGTGCGAGTGTTCACTCAGTCTCTCGTTGACTGGCAGGAGATTTATATTTGACTTGTCAGACAGCAACCAGAGAATTCTGCCTCAAAAGACATTTGGAAATACTATTATTTTCCAAGCGGTTATTCTTAGTGATTACAAATGGAACAATTACCTGAGCACCTGGGAGCCTTTGCTTTGATATGTTGCTTGCACACACACATGCACACAATGTAGCACCTTGCAAACACACTTATTGGAGAACATACCAAAACCTGTTTGTAACATCTTCAGAATAGCTTTGAAATGCCTTTGAGAGAACCTCAATAGCTTGAGATAAGCATGCATACAGCTTGAGAGAAGCTCTGCAAAGCGAGCGGGGTGAGGTCTAATCCAGAGCTGCTGCTGCTGCTGCTGCTGCTGCTGGGTGATGGAGGGCCGGCTCAAAGACAGGCGGACATGGAGGTTTTTTTCTAAACCAGTTTCAGTCCTCTGTGGATTTGCTGTTATTGTCTGTACTGTACGTAGGAGAACAGATGTTGTTGTACGGGATCAAGAGCTCCTTCTGTACTTGGGACATACTCGTAAAAAACTGAAAGTCTGTGCAGAGCAATCCACAAAAGGCTGAATTTCACCTTTTGTCAAATAATGCTTGGGATTATCTGTTCTGGATTTAACAAAGGATGACTGACATGTTTGACCATACAAAGAGCTAATGTGGCTACGAGGTAAAGGTGTATCGATTAACGTTATACTGGATGTACTCTTTAAACAGTTGAATGAAAATACAAACTTGTTCTTTGGCTCCAATAGACAAATGTCTTCTAAAAGGTTATGTAAAACTGGCCTGTTGTCTGCACACTGTTAGAGTTTCTCCGTCTGATGAATCCATTTTAAGTGTGTTTATCAGTGATGCTTGAACTCCTCCGACCTCTGACAACTCACAGTGTTCTACACAACTGTGAGTTGTCCTTCATTATTTCCAGCTTTAAAAAACGAACATACTTCATCGGCAACAAAAAGTCTTGACGCACAAAGAACTCGTACAATTGGAGGAGTTGTTGCTATGGCTCCCAGCACAAGTTAGTGAGGGAGGGAGAGGGAGTGAATGAGTGAAAGGGAGATAGGGGAACAACTGTGCACAGAGTATTGTGTAGAGTTTATGAATAAATGCATGTATAATCACACAGCGGTGAACATTCAAAGGAGACAACATTCATTATCACACACAAAAAAATTGTCTCATTACGGAAAATCTTAGCAACAGAGCAACAGAAGAAAACAAAGAAGGCAGATTCACATACAGAGTTCACGGCTCGGTGTTGTACTGTTATGAATGAGTGGGAGATTAAAGAAGAGAAAGGAAGGCAAACAGTGCCTTGCCATTACTGTCAACTATAGGTGTGTGTGCGTGTGCGTGTGTGTGTGTGTGTGTGTGTGTGTGTGTGTGTGTGTGTGTGTGTGTGTGTGTGTGTGTGTGTGTGTGTGCTTCCTCCTTCCGATCTCCCTCCTCTGAGTTCCCCTCAGACGCTTGACGGACAGTTTCCTCAGAGCTGGGTGGTTTGGGGAAATAGGGAGATGATTGCATGAATTCATGAATAAATGAGAGTGTGACTTGTATGGGGAGAGTGAGACCTGTTAGGCCTCAAGTGGCGATGTTTTATTAAACAGCCTTCATCTGTGTGTCTCTAAGTGAATAAGTTAGCTGCGGGGTCAGAGCCCGGAAATGAGAAAAGCCAAAGAAGACAAATACCATAGCTAATGTGTACAAAAAACTGTAAACGAGAAATAAAACAAAGAAATATTGATTTTAGATTAAATTATAGGTGACAGCATGTTAACAAATGCTGACCCCAGAGTCACACAACTTCCCGTCCGGCAGTCACTTTGTGGGAAACATTTGTCAGCTCTAGGTTAGGTCCTATATCTTGGGTAAATTGTCACTGCTTATAGTGGAGGTTTCTTTCCCACCATGGCCTCCCACAGTGAAAATGCTGCAGACACATTTCTGCAGGACACTAACAATTTGATAGCATAGCAGCAGTAGTCGGAAAAAAGTCAAACTGGTGAGGGCATCCTGTTCCCCCACAGGAATCTCGTAATGACTGTGATGGAGCTTTGTCCTCAGGCATTTTATAAAGAAGGTTACGAGCTTTGGCTTAAATTAAAATGGCTTTGGCAAATACTGCAGTAATGGGGGCATTTGGACATGGAGCAGTGATTGATGCCTTGAAGGAACAGAAGGAAAGGTGAATACATTCCAGTAAAATATGGCAGCAGTATTACTTCACTATGTCGGTTAGTTATTGGCAGCATCAGCTTGGTGTCATTCCAACACTGCTGTGCGATGCATGGAATATCAATCAGCACTTTGAAATTAGCTAAAATGTTCATTCGTCCCCAGTTTTGAAAAATAAATTGCACACATAACTCAAGATGTTTGCACCAATGCTCCACTTTTGAATTATTTCCTCAGCAGTTGCCTCTCAGTTTAGTCTTTGGGAGCAGGCGGGCGCTGCAGCGGGCTGTGCCACGGTCCACTGCCTCAAGGTGAGCCCATGAGTAAGGATAGCATCTCCTATTGACACCCAAGCCTCGGCATCGACCACACTTTGACTGACAGGCCCGGAAGCCTTGACTTCGTCCTATCTACCTCACACTGAGACCCAGGGAAGCCAATAAAGATTGTCTATATTTAAACTTCAGAACCGTCAGGGAGATAGGGTAAATTGTTGAGGGAAGGTTTTTCCGGTCACCAAAAAAAGAAATGAAGCCCCGTCTCAATTCCCCCGTCCTAAACAGATTCTTAAATCACAGAGAATAGGGAAGGGCTTTGACGAAGCTGACAACACAGAGGCAGTAATGAGGAGGCTGATTTGTTATGACTCTAGCACAACCACTCTCTTTAAACCCAGCCGTTGAGGATTGTGTCTATTGATGTCATTTCAGCATGCACCACTGCTCCTGATGAACCACACCAACTGCCATTGCTTTCAAATCATTTAGCCACCAATTAGTAGTAAAGGTCAAGCTCTGAGAGGAATGTAATTTGGCAATAGATATAATGCCTTTGTGCTACATATACATGTAGAAGAGCAAATGATCTGGTAGATGAATCTGTCTTTTTGCAAAGCCTTCTCCACTTTTGGCTCGTGAACATTACAGGGTTCATATTATGATCATGCCAGGTCCATATTTGTATTTTACGGTTTTAATAGAACATGTTCACGTTGTTTAATATTCAAAGAACCAAACACTTTCTCATAATGTTCCCCTTAAGTCTGGTAAAAACACTCAAATACACTCCTAATTGAATTACTGAATATTTATGCAAGAGTTTCGAATGGCAAATCAGAGCTCCAGCAGGGTCTTCCAGCAGGCAAATGATGTGAGACTTCAGAATAGAGTTGTACTGTCATGAAAGCAATTGAGATGTGGAGTTCAACGCTAAGTATCAGAGTAAACGGACAACAGGGGAGAGTATGCATGACGCTGATTCAGTCAGCCAGCAGCAGGGAACAGGAAGAGCCAGGGAAAGAGAGAGGTTGTGTGCATAATGACTATTTATACAAGTCAGAGCTCAACATTTGATGCAGTATGACTTGCAGGGCAATTTATAAATGTGTTAAACTCCTTACAAACACTCTCCAAGCAATGTTTTAATCTTTCAGTGTCTTAAGAGCTTTTAAGATATTCTTTAAGGTGCCAGAATGTGCCTAAAGGCAACGTCTGATGACTATCATCACTGACACTTATAGCTTAGTGTCAACACTGAATTCTATGTGAATTTTAATGATGCACATTGTTGGTTCTTCATCTGGTGTAAAAAACACTACTTCCTTATTTTCTCCCCTTCCTATCTTCATCTTTCCTCCACAATCAGTCCTTCAGCCCATCTTCCTTATCCTGCCTATTAATCACTGTTATTCTATACATTTTTAATTTTGTCTGTATTTTGGGTGTTAAAAGGGAGATTAAAAAAAAACTCCTCACTGGCCCCCTGGTTGTCATTGTTGCTATCTGCCAGGTCTCCTCAGTGAGCAAGTGACCTGCGGGTGAGATGCGTCTTGGGATGGATGTTTGAGCGTGTGTGTGTGTGTGTGTGTGTGTGTGTGTGTGTGTGTGTGTGTGTGTGTGTGTGTAAGTATGTATGATTCATAACTACCGCAGTTTTACATTTAAACGTTTTCAAAGTCTTAGATTTACCATATCTAGATCACTTATAAAAGGTCAGAAGGGTACTAAGTCATGCAGTTGTCTAGTAGATTCACCAGATAAGAAGGATACATATAATTAGATAAATCAATTAACAAAAACAGGCAAAACAGATAAGAAAGGTATCGATATCATTTCATCTAGTGATGCAGATTTGGTGCAATAGTGTGTGCATATGCAGCCGGACCTCATATCAAATGATGTCCACTAATTCACATAAAAGTGTGCATTACACACACATGTGTACACCATTATAACCTCTCCCGAGGCAATGCAGCAGCAGAGTCTTGCTGAAAAATAGCTAACCCATCATAAACATGCGAGGCAGGTTATGTGAGGTGTAAGTTTGCCGCAGTACCTGTGACCAGCTCTCTGATTTCCACATCTCCGGTCTTTCTCAGTAGGCGGACCAAGGCAGGGATCCCCCCGCAGTTTTTCAGGGCCACTTTGTTCTCGTCGTTGGCCTTGCCGTACACCAGGTTCCTCAAGGCTCCGCAGGCGCTGCGGTGCACCTCGCTCATCCTGTGGTCCAGCAGGTCCACCAGCAGCTGGATGCCTCCTTGTCTACGGATCTGAGGATGTAAACAAATTAAATTATATACAACAACAAAAAGATCATCAAACACATATCCAGCCACCAGGAAAATGGCCAACAGTTGTCTATGCAGGTAACTACCTGTGTGTGTACAGTGAAGTGTGTGTGTGTGGCTTACAGTACCCTTCAATCAGATTAACAACCCGTTGTGCACTAATTAGAGATCCTATAACACAGCTAATTAATGTGTTTCACAAAATGACACTTAATTATACTGATGAGGGTGGGGGGGTGCAACACAAGCTTTGCTGATAATCGGAAAAAATATGACGCAATATATTTTTGTCTGTAGCTCTACGCGTCTCTGACCCTGCTCCTCAGTATTTCCCATTTGAACTCGTCTTTTTCTTCCTCCATTTGAATTCATGTAATGTCTGTTTCTGTTTATCTGTTTGTTTTCATCCTGTCTGCATTTTTCTGTTTCAGTTGTCTGTTTCATTTCTCCTTCAATGACCATGCACAAACACATCACTACTGACATGTTTGGCTTCTGCTAACTGAAAAGGAAAATAGCTCGGATGCAAAACTGCTTCTTCAAATAGACAACAGAGGTTCAAGTGATTTATAAGATGTGCGATTTTAAAAATGCACCATGCATAATGGGGAAGTTTTGTATATGATTTATGTATGTGTATATTAAAGAGGCATTTGTGGTCCATAATCTTTACCCTAGAAACATTTGAAAATGTTAAAAAGAAGAGAGCATGCTGGTGACTTGTTATGTATAGTAAAATATAAAGAATACATACACACTAGTTCTGAATCTTATAATTCAATACATTTTGTACATGTTATAATATTTATAGTTTAGAGATATTACACTTTAATACCAATAAAATGTGAATATATCTATATAAATACATTGATAATAAAAACATATGATAACAGCTACGACCCAATATCTTCCACACACTAATAGTATCAGTCCATCATCGACTCCTCTAATATAACAGACAACCTTTTAGAAAGTGAATCAGTTTATATTGCTCATTAGGTCGAGTTGCAGACCATACGATTTGACCATGTAATTAAAAAAAAATATATATTTTCCCGAATTGGGATCAATAAAGTACCATCTTATCTTATCTTAAACATATAATTACGATACACTGAGGAAATGTAAGGCCTTATAAAAGTGTTCCATTAGTGAAGTAGTAAACTGCTGCTTCCATCTGGATCTCGAATGCCAATGAATAAAGTGGAAACTAAATGGCAATTCAGTGTGATTATCAGGCTATAAACGTAATGTTGCAGGTGCAATCTACAAAATGCAAGCCTTACTGTAATTATCAATGTTTTGTTTTTTTTACCAAATAAGTATAAAAACAGATGCTGAAACCAAAGAGGAGAACGCTTAATGGATTGTGTGACTCCCCCAAAAGTCAAGAAAGCTGTCAAGAAATGTCCCGGCACTCATAATGACACCCTCACCAGACTGCAGGGATATTATGTTCATGTATTTTATAAAAGCCTGTCTGTAGCAAACACTTTTCTGTTCAAGCGAGTGGGTATTTCCCCATTCTCTACTACTACTGTCTCTTCTGGTTGCATTATAGACTTTACGTGTTGCTTTATTTGACATTTACAAACACAAAAAGAGACACTAGAGTAGAGAGAAACAAACAAGCAAATCAGTGCAGATTAATGAGTTTATCCTGATTCTGTGAGCACAGTGGGGATCACAATGAGGGCACTCTGGTGTTACCCATTATGCCTCACCCCTATGGTGTTACATGTACTGCCTTCTCTCTGTGCTGTGGTTTTTAACCCCCCCCCACATCCCTTTCTACAGTGGGGATCTTCATTCGCCTTAGGGGGCCAGAGAGCTTACAGCCAGCCGTGTTTTGTCCAATCAACAGGGGTGTAGTACTAATCACCAGAAACAGGCTGTGATCACCAGGAGACTAAATCCAGCACGGATCGAGCAACTAGTGTGTGAGTGTGCGTGTTTGAATGTGTGTGTGTGTGTGTGTGTGTGTGTGTGTGTGTGTGTGTGTGTGTGTGTGTGTGTGTGTGTGTGTGTGTGTGAGTGTGAGTTTTTGAGAAATAGAGATTGAGAGAGAGCAGAGAGAGAGCATGTTTCTCACATTTCCACTTTTATTGAATCTCTGGAGTACTGCGACAGAGTTACTCATCCAGATAACTTGGAAAAAAGTTTTTCACAGTTAACTGCGTAATCGTGCTTCTTGAAACCCTCTTATTTTTCTGCATGTTCTCCCCCAGACCTGGTACATTAAACAGTGGAAAATAATTCCTGGTGTCTGTTTAATCGTGAAGCACCAGATGGGTGGAGTGTACCATGCAGACATGTTGACAGGAACAGTAAAGTGCAATGAATCCTCTTCCAAGCCTTCTCCCGTGATTATCACTGGCACTCATTGTTGTGTCTCCTGTGGAAACCTAACACATCTGGCATGGGTAAGCCACAGAGAAATGAAAAAAAAAGAGCGCACAATGAGTATTTTCAACTTTGATTTATTCATAGCGAAAACAAATGCTTAATGCGAGGCAGGTGTGGAGACAAAATGAGTGTGAAAGAAAAGAGAGAAAAAGAGTAAGGAAGTGATGGAGGGCATGGAGAGGGTGGAGGTGTTTGATGACACAGCAGGAGTTTATCGAGCAAAATGACTTTGCTTATCTTTTCAATTAAAATGGATTAAGGGAGGCAATGAATGGCAAACTAACCTTGCTCCATTGGCCTCACAATTTTCTCAGCCTGATTCGCTGTACCTCTCATGCCCTCCATTCGTCACCTCTGCTCCCCTTCCCTTCTTCCTGTACCGATCTCTCCTTCTCCCCTCTCTCCTCTTTAAGCTTGTGTCACAGTTAATCTGTTATTCCATAAAAGCCATAGTGCTATTACTTTGTATTGCCTCTGAGCTTCCTACAAGGCTTGCCAACACCACTGAGTCTGTTCCTGTCTTCCATGCAAAGAAGATTAGGAGCGCAGATTGATTTGTCTTTGTCTCCCACTGTTCCGCGGCGGCCACGGGTGTTGGTAACCCATAGCGACAGCATTGCCGTGGTAACAGTTAGCAGTGGTGAAAGCGGGGATTGCGGGAATCAGATGTGCTGCCGGCATCAAATCTGGCAGTGGAACAAAAAGCGGTGACACATACCTGGGTTGGTGGCATATGAAGCCTGAAAAATGACTCACCACATATGGAATGTCAGCATTAATCAGCAGCACATATTGAGAGTGAGAAGCGGGTGTGAGGACATGTGACATCTGCCATGCACACTCATGCATGGGCCTCAACGCCTCTTGGCATGACAGTCACCTTACCTACTTTTGGGAAAGCCCTGTTTTCTATATTTAATTTACCTTTGATAATGGCTATCAATAATACAATGTTTCGCTTAATTGAATTTATGTTTAGTTTAGACGGAGAAAGGTTAAGCAAACGAGCCTGCTTCAGATTCAAACTTGACTCAAACTTAGCCGCAATACCAGGTGAGCTACAAGACAACCCCAAGAGCTTTTGTTTTTACCTGACACTTAGCCTCAAGCTAACTGCATTTAAGAGCTTTCCACCTTGGGCTAATTGGGTTCTTGGCTCTTTGCTAACATTTCCCTTTGGAGACTTCTAAACTGGGCCAAACTTGGCATTAACCTATAGTTTAATAACACTGTTCTGAGGCAGCTCATTTTTCAGCAGTATCAACACCGGAGAAAACCTACCTCAATAAATACACTAGAGGCTCTGATGTTTAAAGAGTACGACCACAGAGGCAGCAAAAACACAACTCTCTCCTCAGCAGGGGGTAGGGATATGTGCTTATTAATCCCAGTCTGTGTGTATGCTTTGATGAGTGGGTGGTCCCCAGTAGTTTCATACTAACATATGACCAATTAGTCAGATGAAGACCCATTTCAAAGAGTGTTTTTCTCACCAGGTTATGGATAGTGAAGGGAAATGTTGCTGAGGAAGATGGTGGATGAGTAACTTATAAGGATACACTACCTCTAAATGCTCCACCCAAGGTGAAAACAGACTTATTCGCTTAAGGTCACCTGGAGGCTAGTTAAGCTGTTATAAAAGAGATTAGGACGTTTTGCTTGACAAAGAAAATTATACCATTGATGAAAGGCAGTTTTTCTCACTGAAATAAGTCTCTGCAAATTGTGAAAAGGCAATAAAGGATACTTTTTTTTATCAAAGCAGTCACTGACAAACTACTCAGCATGTTCTTTTATAGGTGGTGAGAATTGACACAAGGTTTCTAAGCAATTCCTTTTCCTATCTTTAAACACTCAGAATGGTAAGCAGTTATCAGAGGGGAAAATATGGTCTGCAATGTGTAAAAAGTGGGAGAAGCATGCAACATTATTACAGTATTTGCTACGGATCATTTGCTGTGTCTTTTTTCATCCTTCATGCTGATGCCTGTTATACAGATATTCAAAGCTTGCAGATTGCACAGTTCACGCTCTACAAATCAAAAACAACATTCTGTAAACATATTGACTTTACATTATTGGCTTTCTTATCGTAATATAAAATGCAATTCTTACTGAGAATACAATTTAACTTAACGTTCCTGTATTGATACTACACTGTATAATCAAGCAGGTCCGCTGTAAAAAAAAAGAGGACATTTTTCACATCCTAAAAAGATGGAAGGAGAAATTAAAACCATTGATAACAAAATAAAGTGGGATAGGAAGAGAGTGATATATGATGTGTGAAGTAAACAAAGTAGATGTGTGTAAGAAAGAGAGTGGAGGGTGGGGGTCAGACACAGGGGGCACGTTCCTCTCCCTTCAACCGGTCTGTTGGATAAATGGATATCGACAAGGCTGCTACACAAAATGAATTACTGATGTGACTGAACTTTAGTCTGACAGTGTGTGTGTGTGTGTGTGTGTGTGTGTGTGTGTGTGTGTGTGTGTGTGTGTGTGTGTGTTTGTGTTTTGGTGTGGCTAAAGGGGATGCATGAGCTGACATGTCAATGGGCTTGTGTGTGTGCTTAGTACACACAAGGTTACTGTTTGTGTGTGCAGTACGGTGTGTGTGTCTGGGGCAGTAATAAATGATGGTGAAGATGAGTTTGCCAAGCTGCCTCTGTGGTCAACTGTAATCTGAGCTGGGGCCATACCTCCATCTGTCCACACACACACACACACACACACACACACACACACACACACACACACACACACACACACACACACCCCTTCAGAAAATCATCGTCAACATTCTTGTTACCCGATCCAGGATAACAGGAAGTCATATTTTCCCATCTACCATTTGTCTCTCTTTTACTGAGCCTGTCTATAACCTCTCTGCTCGCCTCTTCTTGCCCCTGCAGAGCATCTATTTCGCTACAAATAGCCGCCATGTTGTGGCTGTATTTAGCTGCTCAGTGTGTCCCCTGCCATCTGTGTATGTCTGGCTGACTGAAAACAAGAAAAAAGTCTTTAGATCAGGGCTGATAACAAATAGTTAAACTTTTGTTAAACAGTTATTTAATTATCACTAAAATCCATCAAGTCACGCTACCCCTTAGAAATGACAGTCAAAAGCAGATCACTAATAAAAATACATGTACCTCATCTATGCCTTTTAGAATCATGAAAACATGATGTCTTTGTTTGTTGGCAGCAAATAGAGTCAAAGTTAAACTTGTTTTATTAAGTTCAAGTTACTTCATTATCTGTGAAGTGCTTACGCATTGTGATACATAATATAGGAATATATTGTTTTTTCTGCTTATGTTTTAAAGTCTGTGTAACAGTGGAAAGAAGGTCGTGCACAAAAAAAACTCTTCAACTCTGAAACTTGTTCTGAAACAAGAGCTCTGTCACAACCTTGAAAATCCGCCAAAACACTCAAGATGTTCACAAAGAAAGACGTTTCTTTCTCACTAGAACTTTCTTTTACATTTCCTTTGATGGAAATGCAATGAATACTGACTGACATAAAGAAGATGTGAGGAAAACACATTGACTAGAGTCAAGATGTCTGAAGATGAGCTCCATCAATAATGTGATGACTCTACAATATAATGCACACATTTCTGTTGCGGCTTCTCGAGGTGATCGATCACAATGCGTTAAGAGGTACTGATGAGAACACTTCAGAAATGAAGGGCAGGAAGCAGGAGGATTGCTTACATTCTCAAATGTGACAAGACAAATATAAATGCTAAACTCTGGTGCACATGCTACATGTTGTCATGGTAAACATGAGGCAGGCATGTGGATGTATATGTGTAAATGCCTGCTTTTGTTTGATGTGATGCAAAGCGGTAATTTTGGCTGCTTGATATCTCTTCAAGATTTAATTTGTGTAAATAGTGTTTAGCAGCGCCTTGGGCCTTGAACGAGACAATCAAACAGACTGATGAAGGCAGGCCAACGTTTCCCCTGTCAATACACAATTGCTATTTTCTCCATTGTTGGACACCTCCATTCAGGCAATAATTACACCCATTATAGAAGACACAAACACTTAGGTTTCTTTCAGAGCTACAGAGATGAGGGGGTGGAGAGGAGAGTAATGTTTTCTTTTTTGTATTCAAGTGTGATTGAATTTTTGTATCTGCATATTTGTGAGTCTTTGTTTGTAAAAGAGGTTAAGTGGGTCGTTGTGAATGAGCATTAGCTGCTTCTTCGTATTTAATTGCCTTCATGGGAAATTATTTTATTTATTTTTTGTATTCCTGTTTGCATATAGAGCTTTTAGGATTGTGTTTTAATTGTGTTTTTTAGATGCAGTATCATCTATTGACCAACTCTACTGAATTTGTTTTGGGATGAAGAAACATATTCTGGATGCTGTGTCTGTGTGTCTGTGTCTGTGTCTGTCTGTGTGTCTGTGTCTGTGTCTGTGTCTGTGTGTGTGTGTGTGTGTGTGTGTGTGTGTGTGTGTGTGTGTGTGTGTGTGTGTGTGTGTGTGTGTGTGTGTGTGTGTCATTGTCATTTCCATTGTTTTAGAGCACTGCTAGGGTTTATAAGAGCTTTCCGACGAGGCTTCCCTCTTAAATTACTTTTGAGAGACACACTAGTGACTTTGGGACTAATTGAACTTCACTGCCACTATAGATACTACTCAATAGATGGCACAGCTTACAGATGGAGTTGCAGCATGCTTCATCATACAGAATCCTACAAATTCTAAGTTAAAGAACAATTTATTGGAAGCAAATGTTACGGTAAATGCAAAACAGCCCATGGAGTTTTAACTCAAAATAAGTTATTCACTTATACACACCTTTTAGGGCTCTGATCGTCCATGTTACGATTATTCCCATCTCTACTACACTGTTAGTGATCAAGTACTCACACAACACTGAAAACACACACAGACACAAACCTCTGCTTTGATCTTGTTGTCTCCGAAGCAGAGATGCTGTAGGTAGGCAGCAGCGTTGGACTGCACTGATGGGAACTGATGCTGCAACATCTGGATCACCTCTGGCAGCTCCGGATCTCTCCACCCAAACTCTCTGCACAGAACCAGACAGAGAGACACTTTGATTCCTGCAGCACTTTAACAAAGCATCTCAACAACACAAAGGAGATTTCCTCAAAGTAGTCCAATCAAATCACAGACTCTTTTTCCAACATTCACACGCATTCACGTTCACTTACATGCTTACACAACATACACAGAGGAAGACCTGCATGTGGATAAAAAGGCAGAGTTTGATTGACAGATTTTTTTTTTATGAAAACAACGACTTTGTTTTGTTTTCACCCAAAGCGCTCTCTTATAATTGGAGAGGGCTTTATAAGTTAAGCAACACAGCGGGGAAGAAGTGATGCAAATTGCATATTGAATGCCCAATTTGCCAAAACATTGTCATTTCCACCTGTCACCGTTGCAGGAAATGAGAGAAAGTAGTGATGACGCCAGCATGTTAAATCGAAAGCATCGATGAACAACTCAACCGGTAAATGGAGAAAAATATGGGCTCAAATAGGGTTTGCAAATCACTTAAAAGGAGTTAGATTTTCCTTTTAAAAACAACATGGTGATTTTAACAGGTCTTAACTCTTTATGGAAATATAATTCAACTTATAGTGAGTCCAATAAAAGCTGTACAAATGTGTTAAAGTATTAGATATGTAGCATACAAAGGCTTCAAGGAGATCCAAAGTGAAAAAGGCACATTATTGTCTGCAGGTTTTTACTGGCTTGTAAAACTGCAGTGAAAAAACAACAATAGCTAGAGATGAATATTTTGAACATCCATCCGAATCATTGGGATGAAGTGAAACAAAATGCAACCAAGGTAATACTAAGAGAAGTCCGTAAATACTTTTGAGAAAACTTAAAATAGGGGTAAAAAGTTTAAATGATTGCACAGCACTGCCTTACTGCCGTCTGAGTTATGTTATATACATTCTGCTATTAGGAGTTTACCCTCCTTAGAGCACACTGTCCATTGGTAACACTCAGGTAATGGTCTTCTTTATTGTATTATCCCATGCTGAGAATTGCTTAGCTTCGGTCCCCCAAGTAATACAATTATTATCGTGCAAGAAAGTGTTGGCGACTGTGCGTGTACACACGTTCTGAGTTTCTGCAAACTTTAACGTAATATTTGTTCCAATAACCGCTCTGTAAACTGTCTCTCTGTAACTTCCTCTCTCTCCCGTTGTCTAAATGCAATCTGAAGAAAGCCTATGTTGAAATTGTAGCCTCTCCCATCCATTGTGCTGTTGGAGGATTGATTTTGTCGTTTCTAGATCCATGCTCACCGTTCTGTGCCAAAATGCGTCTCGCTGTAATCCCCATCAAGCTATCGTGAAAAACAAAATTGATAGCTCAAACTCCCCAAACATGAAAATGTGGTAAATACGGGACAATTGACCTGCTTGGAGGGTTCAAACTGATGGGACGGAGGATTGCGTGTGTGCCAGTGTTTTTGTTGAAGCTGCAATACCACACGCTCATCTCTGTCGGATGAAGCGAATGCGGCCTGGGAAACATCTGAGAGGAGCGGCGCGTTCACGGGGAGCAAACATGGCTCTCAAAGATAAAGCAAGCTTCAGTGTGGACCGCTCTTTATCTGCCAAATGATAAGTGTTCATTCAGCCAGAAAGCAGAACTGAAGGAGGGAGGTAGAGGAGAGATAGAGAGAGGGAGGGAGGAAGAGGGAGGGATTCCCAAGGCATTTAGGGGATTTAGGAGAAGAGCCCCTCAAACAACACCCCTTAAATCACACAGCCAGATACCATCAGGCCAGTTTGTTTGTTTATGTGCATGTGTGCGTGTGTGTGTGTGTGTGTGTGTGTGTGTGTGTGTGTGTGTGTGTGTGTGTGTGTGTGTCTGTGTCTGTGTGACTGAGTGTGTGGCTAGATTAAGATAAGATCATGATGTGTGTTTATGTGGACACAATTGCCTCTGTAGCTGTTTGTCTTGTGTGAGTGTGTCGCCATCAGTGTGTGTTTGTGTGTGTGTGTGTGTGTGTGTGTGTGTGTGTGTGTGTGTCTGCACGGATGTTTTCATATTCATCTGTGTCTGTACTTCAGCGTATGTATGTATTTGACGATGTGTTGAAGTGCATGATTGTGCATGTGTCTATGTGTGCGTTTGAGCCTGGGTGTGTCATCCACTCCCTGCAGCCTCCCAGCTCTGTCAGTGTGGTTAATAGAAAGCAGAGTGATCTGCTGATAAGATAAGCATCATGGCTCGCCATTAATTAAAAACCCCTGGTAGCGAGAGAGACAGAGTGAGAGGAACAGAGCAGGAGGGAGACACAGAGGGAGAATAAAAACGAGGAAGCAGAGTTTAGGGAACAGCAGAGCATTCAAAGGCAATTGTTGGTACAACTGGCAAGAGGAAACCGGTGGGAGAGCGGAAAATAAGAAAAGAGATGGAGAAAGATGAAAACAACCCTCAGATGAGATGCCAGTCATGTCAACACAGGTGCTAGAGAGAGCTACAGCGATGGTAGACACAATGCTAGGCGACAAGCCAACGACGGAAAACAGCGGGACGCAAACAGAGAGAGACACACGAGGGAGAACTTATCAAAGAAGAACTGCCAACAAAAAACAGCAGAGCTCACAATAAATATCCACACGACTTTTGAAGAATCTGCAACAAAAAGTGCTGGAGCTTGCGTGCCATATTCTTACTTTGTTATTTTATGCTTTGTGTGCTAATAAATGTCAAGGAGAACAATTTGTTTCCAATCCGGAGCTACATGTTCCTAATACGACACATTGGTGGGTGACGGGAATAAATGAAGTGCAGCACAGAGCTCCGTGTTCCAGGCTAGATGGGATGCTTTGCCATTTCTTGAGGCGTGCGGAGGCGTGATGCAGCAAAAGACTTTGAATGGAGAAAAAAACGAGGTATTGCAGGAAAGCAGAGTGACAGACAGAGAATAAAGACAGGTGGCAAAGGGGTTTGTGGGGGAGGAAGGGAGGATGCAGAGACAGAGTGATATAACTGGGAAAGAAAGGACTGTTGTGTGATCGTGGGGCTTTGATGAAGGTACACACAAACGCACATGCACGGGGGGGGAGGCAAACTGCGATAGAAGAGTACAACACATGCAAGAATTATCAAAGGATTTCTTTCTTTTCATATCTCACTCTTTTCATGTCCAGGTCTCATGAGACAGCTGAACCTCAATGTGAAATCCCAACATGACCACTGGTACATGGGTAAATGTATGTACGCACACACAGTGAGAAAGCTAATGTAACAAGAAAGAAAACGCTGATTACACACAACACAGTGATGCTCTGTGTTTATCCACGTTGATTTCGACACAGATTAGCCGATTGTTGCTGTGAATAACTCCCGCCTGGTGGAGCAAAGCTGAAGGCCGAGGGACAGACATGAGTGACAGCGATACATCTCCCCTCTGCTGCATCATTCATTGTCATGTTCCCTGTATCCCTGAACTCAAACGGATGAAATGGCAGAGGCAAAGCGTGGAAGGGTGAATTATGTAATGGAGAATGTGATAAATAACTATAAAGCTGGAAAGAAAATAAATAAAAAAGATGAGTGCCATTGGGTTATGAAGTTTAGTGTCCCGTATTCATGAAGAGTCAAACTGCACATAAAGGCAACTGAGTGGAATTGCCTTGGATAAAGTCGATGAATTATACATTTATACCTGTCATCGGACATACAATATATTACAGCAACACCAAAAACACAGACACCATGGAAAAGATCAAATGGGCCGCTGGGTGCCATTCATCCCTCAAGAGACTTTGAGTCACCAAATGTCAAACACATTTGCGTTACCAGTCGCTGAAAAGCGAGGCGCTGAACTGCTCATCTGCCATTGTTGGATTTTGGTTTCAGGTGATGTCACTCTCATGCAATACATGACTGCAAAAAAAGCCAATAACCCAGGGTCAGACAAGTATGTGCATTTCATTTTTATTTTCCCTGCAATATTGAAAAGCATGGACCACGATACCATTAGCTACATGTGTTGCAAGATAAACCAGGACTGACAACATAAGTAGAATTCAAAAAGCCTTATTCAGGAACAACGGTGCAACACTGCAGTGTGCTATAAATATTTACCTTCACAACCCTGCACAACATTTTTGAAATCACAAGAGCCCATGATTTGGAGAGGGGTCTGCCTGCAGGCCTCCACTCTCAGGACAGGAAGTGACGATTCTGACGAACACGTTTTTTTCCCCGCCCCCCAAAGGACTCGTCTGATGGAAGTTTTCAAATCGCAATGGAAGCCGCTCACCATGCACTTTGCGTCGGCCTTGGTCAAGCCCTTTTGACCCCCCCCAGCCTGGTCCCGGGTATCCCCCCACGGCCTGTGTGCAGCCGTTTCCCCCCCGCACTCATCCATATATTAACGAATTTTGAAATGTTTCGTTGCATTTTTCTCCTCTCCTCTCACTGATCGAATGGCAAACGCGACCCACCATTGGAGGGCCTCTGCCGGCCCGGCCTAGTGCTGGTGCTCTGGTGTTCGGTTCCTCCGAACTGCGGGTTCGACTCTGATGGCCGGGAGGGTGTGCTGCGTTGGGGTGGGGGACTTCCCCCACTCTGCGTGTCTCGTCCTTCCCAGGCCGGCCGATATGAAGCGTGACCAAGACGCACCGTCTGACTCAGGGGTCCCACCACGGGTCCCGCAGAGGTGGGGAGGTTCCGGGCTGGAACCTCCCCACCTCTGCTGCGGTGCACCCGACAAACACGGTTGTTTCTCAAACCCTCCACTGTTGTCTAGTTGTTTTATTTTGTATTAGCGTGCATTTCCTGTTTGGAAAGTGGCGCTGTACTGAGAGTAAACAATACAAGGTGTCCCTATTTATATATATATATATATATATATACATATGTATATAAGTGTCATTCATATACAGCCTATGGTGTCAGTACGATTTTATTTTGTATTTGCGTGCATTTCCTGTTTGGAAAGTGGCGCTGTACTGATATTGGCGATTTTATTATGTAATTCTTAGCGTGCACTTCTTGTCCTCAGAGTGGAGATGTCCTCAGAGTGGAAGTGTCCTCAGAGTGGAGGTGGAGCTGAGACTGGCGCCTGCTGCAGGCAGGCTCCCACGATGATTTGGGTCTCCTAACCCAAATCACATCCATCAGCAGGGACCACAATGCATCTGGAGTGACAGCTCCATACAGGAAGCCTGTCCCGCTGGCCCTAATCTGATTGGACAAGGCACGTCATGTCTCTTAACTGATAGGAGGGTCAGGAATGCACAAACTGGCAGTGTGCATACCAGAGCAGATGCTAATTAGGACCTGAGCATCAATCTTCATCACTGCGTTGGGATGGAGGGGTGCAGAGAGAGAGAGAGAGAGAGAGAGAGAGAGAGAGAGTAAGGGGCAATATGAGAGAATAGATAGAAAAATGAAGGAAGCAGAAAGAGAGAAAATGCAATTTCGGTAATTGATTACGTTGGTGATCAAATTGTCTCGTGTTTCTCCCTTGGGGCTGAATAAGACTCTGACTTTGACAGAGGAGCGAATGGCGCAATTTTCAAATATTGCTTATTAAATCATGCTAGCAGTCAGTACTCACCTTTTTCCTCATCCTCTCTTTCTCTTTATCTCTCTCTATGTGTATCCTCTCTTTCCTTCTAAGACATACTTAAAACTGTTTATTTTTATATTTTCTTCCTACGGATGTCAATAATCATGTTTAACACATACTTGAGTCTATAGTTTGTACAAGTGTGGTTGTGATCCGAGCATTTTACACTGCAGTTTTGTGCTATTGCTGTCACGTCTATGCATGTGTGTGTGTGTGTGTTTGTGTATGCTCTTGTATACCTCTTTAGGTTGAGTTCATTAGGGAAGTCAATACAAAGAACAGACTTTGGCTATTCCATATAACAGCGGTCAGAATAAGTTGTAGGTGAAGATTCACATTGACTCAAAGTGCAGAGCCTGGACTCTTTAATTAAAAGCACGACTTAATTAAGATGCTATCCAGGAAAAAAGCCAAGTCTGTTGATGTGCCCGTCGGATAAAAGCTTGAATTGTAACTTTAAATGTCTCATTGGCCAGGGCGGTTGTATTCATCAGGTGCAGAAGGAGGTGCTACTGGACACGAGCAAGCAGTGAGAATGTATGTGAGGTTAGGTTTTATTACAACAACCTACTGCCACACAATCTCAAGTTCATTTATTTCATTACATTCAAAAAAGGGTCACACTTGCCATTTATATTTGTTTCCCGTCTTGTGACAATATTAAATATATCTGTGTCGGCAGCATATTAATGTAACAACAGCCAAAACAGAAAGCACAAATACTACCAACTCTTCTTGCTTCAAGTCAACACTGCGTGGAGAATAGATGAAGAAAGATATCCTTAAACTGTGAAATATCTTTATATTCTGTATACAGGACTGTCTCAGAAAATTAGAATATTGTGATAAAGTTCTTTATTTTCTGTAATGCAATTAAAAAAACAAAAATGTCATACATTCTGGATTCATTACAAATCAACTGAAATATTGCAAGCCTTTTATTATTTTAATATTGCTGATTATGGCATACAGCTTAAGAAAACTCAAATATCCTATCTCTAAATATTAGAATATCATGAAAAAGTATACTAGTAGGGTGTTCAACGAATCACTTGAATCGTCTAATTAACTCGAAACACCTGCAAGGGTTTCCTGAGCCTTGAAAAACACTCAGCTTGGTTCAGTAAACTAAATCACAAGTATGGGGAAGACTGCTGATCTGACTGCTGTCCAGAGGACCGTCATTGACACCCTCCATCAGGAGGGTAAGACACAAAAAGAAATTTCTCAAAGAGCAAGCTGTTCACAGAGTGCAGTTTCAAAGCACATCCACAAAAAGTCTGTTGGAAGGGGGAAATGTGGCAGGAAACGCTGCACAACCAAGAGAGATGACCGCAGCCTTAACAGCATTGTGAAGAAGAGTCGCTTCCAGAATTTGGGGGAGCTTCAAAGACAGTGGACTGAAGCTGGAGTCCAGGTATCAAAAGTCACTGTTCACAGACGTGTCCGGGAAATGGGCTACAATAGCCGTATTCCCATGGTCAAGCCACTTCTGAACTCAAGACAACGGAAGAGGCGTCTGACTAGAAAGCTAATGTAANTAAAGAATATTACCAAGCAACGGAATTGAGCATCTGAGTTCTTACGAGGCCATCGTATCATACAGTATACAGGACTGTCTCAGAAAATTAGAATATTGTGATAAAGTTCTTTATTTTCTGTAATGCAATTAAAAAAACAAAAATGTCATACATTCTGGATTCATTACAAATCAACTGAAATATTGCAAGCCTTTTATTATTTTAATATTGCTGATTATGGCATACAGCTTAAGAAAACTCAAAAATCCTATCTCAAAAATTAGAATAGTTCCTCAGACCAAGTAAAAAAAAAAGATTTATAACAGCAAAACACAATCAAACATTTGAAAATGTCCATTAATGCACTCATACTTGGTTGGGAATCCTTTTGCACGGATTACTGCATCAATGCGGCGTGGCATGGAGGCAATCAGCCTGTGGCATTGCTGAGGTGTTATGGATGCCCAGGATGTTCAATAGCGGCCTTTAGCTCATTAGCATTGTTGGGTCTGGTGTCTTTCAGCTTCTTCTTCACAATACCCCACATATTCTCTATGGGGTTCAGGTCAGGGGAATTTGCAGGCCAATCGAGGACAGTAATGCCATGGTCAGTACACCAGTTACTGGTGGTTTTGGCACTGTGGGCAAGTGCCAGATCATGCTGGAAAATGAATTCCTCATCTCCATAGAGCTTTTCAGCANTTATTTTAATATTGCTGATTATGGCATACAGCTTAAGAAAACTCAAAAATCCTATCTCAAAAAATTAGAATAGTTCCTCAGACCAAGTAAAAAAAAAAGTCTTTTTTTTTTACTTGGTCTGAGGAACTATTCTAATTTTTTGAGATAGGATTTTTGAGTTTTCTTAAGCTGTATGCCATAATCAGCAATATTAAAATAATAAAAGGCTTGCAATATTTCAGTTGATTTGTAATGAATCCAGAATGTATGACATTTTTGTTTTTTTAATTGCATTACAGAAAATAAAGAACTTTATCACAATATTCTAATTTTCTGAGACAGTCCTGTATACTGTATGTGATACCATTGGGTCAACTTAGTGGAATAGCCTCCTTACTGAGATATGGGATTTTCCCACTCTCAATAACTTAAAGAATGGTTGAGCAACAAACAGACGTGTAATCACCGCTAAATGCACTTTAACACAGGGGTATCTCCTCTTGCACTTTATGTAGCACTTTAATCTTATCTTGCACTTTATATACCATAGCTGCTACATTGCACTGCCATGTGGTAAATGCTTGTATGCTGCTCTTTCTGCATGTCATGTATTTATTTTTGCTATGTATATAAATGTCATGTTCTTGTATGTTGTATGTCAGGGGACTGCGGGACTTAAAGCTAAAATCCGGCTCATTTACGCTTGTAAGCATTGTTTTGTTTGAAAGTGTTCATCGATGTGCACTGTCCCAACGATTACGTTCAAATGAAAAACTCAGTGCTATTGACTTCAATGTGTTTTGATAGTATCAACAGCTGACCTGAAGCTTTCAGAACTTCTACAAACTTTATGTAAAACATTAAGCATTAAAGCTGCCACAGCGTTATTCCAAACAAGTTGACAAATGATTGCAATATCCAGCATGTCCCACATCATTTCTGTGTTATCTTGACCGTATGGCCTTTAACAATGTTGCTCTGTTGCAGCTGGAAGAACCAAACACAAATCCCTGCCACAGTAAATGGGATCAATGAAAGGTTGGGGCAGAGAAAGGGTGATGCTCATAATAGCCAGGCAGACAAATGGGATAGGTAGAGACGGGAGGATGGAGCCTGGGATGAAACCCATCCAAAAATAAACAGTGGACAAAAAAATGCAATGAAAACACCCCATCTTCTGTCACCTTCCTCCTCCTCCTCCTAACCTTCTGCTCCCCGGCTACTGATGCGTAAATTGAAATGACTAATCACATATCACCTCTCTCAATGTAAATAGAAAAGAAGTGAGATGGTCGTGTTATTTTCCACACATAAGATATATCATGAAGAAGAGGATTAGTGGAGAAGAGACCGTTTAAGAGCAACAGAGAGCAAAGGATATCAATGATGAATTGAATGTACAGAGGTAGAGTAGTCTCTTCATCACTTCACTATGAGAAGCTACATGTCTTTCCTCTTCACCTCCCTTTGTCTGCAAATACCACCACCCCTGTTTCCGTCTCCCTCTTTCTTAGATGAGTCTAGAGCTTTTTTCCAACAGAAGCCCATGCAGCAACCACACAGACGGAGAGAAAAATCAATACGGTCTCTCTAAAGCATCTTCCAGCTGAGAATGGGAGGCTCAGGAGGTTGAATAAAAGCGAACAAACAGAAAGAGAAGAGTTGAATGACACTGAGTAACATGAAGGAGATTCACTGTACTGTAGGTCACTATAGCAACCTAAAGTATTTCTCCAACAACTCTTATAATTATATTATGTTATGTTACTATTGTAGATAACATTTATTTTAAGTGCATTTGATGTAATAAAAAGTAGTAGCATTGAAACCAGTTGCTTCCTGCATTTTAAAACGTGAAGACAGTGTGTTAATGATAAGCTGATTACAATTATTAGCCCAAAATGTATTTCATGAGGAGAAAAATATGTCTTTAACCACTTTCCAGTCTTCTTGATAGATGATTTTCAAGTAGGACACTGCCTTTCAATTCCTAAGTTGGTAAGAGAAGTGATTCTGCAAGACGTGTCAAATCCCAAGAGAATTCCCATTCTCCGCTCAGTTCTTTCACCGTGTCCATTAAACTGCTCTATAACTAAATCAGTCACCAATTCACAGCTCTTTATGGATGATAGCTTTTTTCTACTCCTTACATTTTGATCATTTGCTCTGAATCATAGTTTCTGTGAAAGTGTAAAAATATAATTCCAGAGTGTTTGTGTGAGAGGCAGGCATGGGTGGGGCTTGTGAAGGGAAACATTAGTGTGCAGAGCCATGGAGCGATTTGCCAGAGTAAGGAAAACACAAACACCGGCACTAGTCCTTGCAATTAGCTGAACACACAGAATCGGAGGCCAAATCGAATACGGCATTAGGCTGACAGACAGGTGTTCATTTATATACACACCGAGAGGAGGGCACACATACACAGTGTATTGAATATATAAACAAACTGCAGTTAAGCAAAGGCATGCACACTCACCTAAACATTCAATAAAGCACACACACTTACAGACCTATACAAGCGCACATCCTGGCATATTGCATAGTCTTTGAAGACACACCATGCACCCTCCTGTCCACAAAGAGGCGTACACACATATTCACACAGCTATTATCTCACATTTGCTGATCGGTAATTTTCAGCCGGTGGCAGAATTCCCCCGTTACACAGTGCAATTACTGGATATTTACACAGCCAAACAATAGGCCAGTGAAACATACACTCATTCAAACATTCATTAGACAGGTCAATAGAAACTGAGGTGACCTAGACTATTACAATGTGTCATAAAACTCATTAAGATTGAGCTGAGTATTGTACATTGTCTGAAGCAGGAATAAGGCCCAATCTATCCAATCGAAACATCATTTGGTTGTAACAACAGATTCAGTGAAGTACAATGTGTCGTTTAAGTGGACCTTATAAAGCGGCTTCCCTCATTGGGAATGACTTGTGTACTCTACTATGTCAAAAGTAGAAAACCGTAGTGTAATTTGACTGGATATCGCTACAAGTACGTCTGTTCTGTTTAAAACAGGAGAGATGTTGCCTGCTTGTTACAGTTCTCATTAATATCCTACATTGATGAAACTTTCTTATCTAAGAGTGCCAAACTGTAGCATAAACTTTAATACAAAAATGTTCCTGCAGAAGAAGAGTGGCTATGGGCTGATATACAGAAGCAATTGTAAGAGTTTGTATTAATAGAACTCATTTAACAATCCTGGCAGTTTTTTTTGTCTTTCTCAAAAAGTTCCAAGCATCAAAAGTGAAGATAAGTGGTGAGAAGTACAATTTTGTACCCCAATTTTTGAGATGAGTAATAACAGCCCTCTTTAGACTCGGGTAGGTTTTTGCACACAGTGATGAAAGAACTGACACCAGTGAGCCATCATCAGCAGAATGCACTGCGAGGATGTCCGATAAGACTAAGAAGAACCACTCAAACATCAGCAATGATGCAGCACAAGAGAAAAAATTGACCAATCAAATCCCCATCGACCACACTCAGCCAACCGTAGTGCAGGCAGAAGATTAGGCTGGTGGATGAAGGAGAGCTGGCTGAAAAATTACAGCCCCATTGTCTGTTGATTTGCAAGCCAAGATGCAATCATATCAAAGAGTCTGCAGTGGCCTCTGAATGACAAACAGGAAAGGTGAGCTATTTTTACTGTGATGATGCTAATGAGGGTGCTAGCCTACGTGTGTGTGTGTGTGTGTGTGTGTGTGTGTGTGTGTGTGTGTGTGTGTGTGTGTGTGTGTGTGTGTGTGTGTGTGTGTGTGTGTGTGTGTGTGTGTGTGTGTGTGTTCAATGCATGCCCCATTATGCCTTAACACTGTCAGTTTGTGCACCAAGCAGCCACAAATGATCTAGAATTATTCTGCCATTAGAATATCACACTGATAAGGTCATGTTGGACATTAGCACAGTCTACAATGTTTGTGTGTGAAGACACGTGTCAGTGTGTGTATGCACATGCACCTAATGCATTCATTCACTGTCAGATTCACATGACAGAGCAAGACATTTAGTACAGAGGTCAAAAACCTGGGCTGAAGCTAAAGAAGGGGGATGAATAGCCAGACAACATATATGTACACACTTTCTTTCCCTCCCTCCGTCTGTATTCATTTACCTTAGCTATCTTTCTCACCCACAAACACACAAACAAACACACATGCAGACAGACGTCCGTGTTGAATCCACAAATGCGTGTGTGTATTATTTTTGTATTATTTTAATATAATATACTTTAATATTGCTTTAATATTGTTTGCTTATCTGTATTATTGTATTGGAGAAGCCTGTGACCTACGATTTTCAACGAAATAATTACTCTGTGTAGCTATGTTAGTTTGACAATAAAGAACCTTGAACCTTGTGAGTAACCAGTAAATTGGGTTTGTCATTAACATGGCGTTAAAGAAACCAGGTTACAGCAGAAAAAATAAACAGTTAATTAGGTGCACGTATAATATTGTATATACACTGGCTCACTCCCTTTAAGTGGGTCTCCTCTGAAGGCATCTCCCATAGTCAGACCTTTCTCCACACTTAGCTTTAGCACTCTACCAGCGAGAACTCTTCTAATAGATGACTTATAAGCACTATTTTTACTCAACAAAGATGGCGCCGCGGATGGCTGCTTCGATGTTTTGGTGCGCTCTGTTTTGCCTTGTTTTGTGCGTTAATTCAGTGTTTACATTTATTTTTATTGCTATTTAACTATATTTTATTACGGTGCAAAAATATTTTTTGTTTTATATTAGATTTCATATTTTTTATATTTTATGTCTGCACCATGACATCAAGTCAAATTCCTAGTATGTGCGAACCTACCTGGCAATACACTTGTTTCTGATTCTGACTATCTAGATCCCATAAGTCAAACTACTACATTGCATTTGAAGAGAGATCATTCAGTTTTACAACACAGCCTTTGACTTCTCCTTGGCTCTCCAACAAGTAAAATGAACAAATGGAACTTCTGACTGAGGCTCAGGTTTTCTGTCCCAAGGACTTGTGATTGGTCAACTATCTCAGGAATATATTTGCAAATAAAATAACATGGTGCATGTATACCTTGAAAGAATCACGATAACCATAATAATCAAACATATAATCGAGCTCAAGGTCTGCTGTTTCCAACTTCTTTCCCCAAGAATATTCAAACAGTAGGTGATTGTGTAGCTCTTTGATATCTAACCCCAAAGGGCTCTGTAATTCATTTTTGATCAGCCTCTGCCCAGGCACTACAGAGTCATTTTTAACTCCGCTTACATTTCACCTTGAGGTGACTAAACTCTCCTTGGGCGATGTGTGAGAATGGGTGTGGGCATATTAATATTTCAGTATTGCCTTGTGCGCGGCATGTTTGTGTATGAGAGAGAGGGATAGTGTAATCAGCAAAGTGACGCAAGAGGGAAGAAAAACTAATAAACCAGTGATTAGCTTATGCATCTGCTATTCTCATTAGTTCACACTGGGGTATTAATACAGCAGGAAAGTGGTAGCAGTACTGTATATGCTAAAAGGTGTGCAAGACAATACAACAAAAACACTCATATGAAGCTTACAATAGAGATGAAGACATTTAGATTAAGAAAATAGAAGAAAAACATTAAAATTATAAAATAAAAAACAAGATGGGGTCATGGGATTATAAAAGTGACTCCAAGATCAAAAGTATAACCAGGGTTCATACACTTTTTCACCAATGATTTTCAATGACTTTACCTAATTTTCCATGAACAAATAAATGACTCTTTCTCAGCGGTACCACAGAAAATTGTTTATTTTAACATGGAACAGGAAAATAATAATAATCTAAAACAAATAAAATAGGCTTACTAGCTTCTACAGGCTAAAGCAACTCAAATCTCTCACCAGCAAAATACCTCGACAGTTAAATGCCATTTTATGTTTCATTACTATAAGATACAGTATTTATTATCATTATAGTATTAGTATTTCGGCGATTAACTAAAATATAAATTATATTTGATGCAACTCTAGTTTTTTTACTTTTCCAGGGCCTGGAATTTGCCTTTTGAATTTCCATGACTATTCCAGGTTTTTAATGACCGTAAGAACCCTGTATAACTTAATGTACTGTCTTACTGGCTTTAGAATAAATTACAATACCAATTATAAACATGATTAAATGACACTTTTGTGAATGTGATTATTTTGATTGAGCAGAATGTAATAGTTCAGGAACATAGCCAGCTGCACATCAGTATTTTTGACTTTGTGCACGCTAAAAAACCCTTACACTCGCATAAATACAGCCTTCAAAAGCGGATTATGTTTGACTAAAAGCAGTCATCCACTTGGAGGATTTGAAGGAGTGGAGGAAGGAGAGGAATAAGGAATAGAGTTGTGCAATAAAAACATCACATGCAATAACACGGAGTACAGTGTATATTCACTATTCACGCTGGATTCACAAAACTTAAAGTGAAATGGAAGCTTTCCCAGCATAATGTTATGGTCCGAGACACAGGACGCAGGACCCAAAAGCAGGACTCGAAGACAGTTGTCCAAAAATAGAATGTTCTTTAATAACAAAAACTAAATCGTATTTTCAAAAAATAGAAAGTAGTTAAATAGCCAAAACTAAGTTGTACAGCAACACAAAAACTCACTTGGCAAAAGGTCTAAATCTTA
>NW_011351702.1:194252-197653 GCF_000735185.1 Notothenia coriiceps | reverse complement strand
TTGATCATTTCAGTAAAAACTAACGTTCATATTTCTCTTTTTGATTATAATACTGATGAACGTTCAAAACAAAGCACTTTGGCAACTTACCACATACGTTTTAAAATGCTTAATAAGCACCGTAACTTTCATGATATAATTTCTCCGTCATAATCGTTTGTTTCCGTGAACGGCCGACTGTCGTGTGACGCAAATGCTGCGGCTGCAAGGCATTGTGGGGCAGCATTTTCTCCTCTCTTTTCGGTAAGGGAGGTCCAGTGGTTCCTAAGCTAAAGGAGGTTATAAAGGAAGTTTGAAACCTCCTTTCCTTTCATTTGGAGAATTGGAACGGCACTTAACATGGCTGCCACTGACGTACTTCCGGGTCATTTCACTCGGTTAGGAAGGTTCCTAAGCTAAATGGACTATTGGAACGAAACCCTGGAATGAGAGGAAAGATTACTTTCAAAATAAAAACAGGAAGTGACAAGATCAAAACACAAAACTAGAGTAAAAACATAACTAAACCTAACATATCTGTCGAGTCACAACATGCAATGTGTACAACTACGCAAACACCTTCCATCAAAGAGTGAAGGTGACAGTTAAGTATGTTTATTTCTACTTTTTTAATCAGTTGGATCTGAAGTTTTGCGTATTTCCCACCTGATATTCACTGTGCAACTTTACAATGATATAATTGACTGCATGCATTCTCCAAAGTGATATAATTTGGTAAGAAAACAACATTTTCCCAAATGTTCACCCATCCTTGTAATATGATTGCTGGCATGAAAGCAAACCCCATGATGGAATAGGAGTGAAATGATTACCTAGCTTGATCAATGCTTGTTTGACAGCTCAGCTACAGCTACACAGCAAGGACAGCGAGCGGCTGAAATGTACTCTGAGGTTGCATTTACACTGGTAGCATAGCAAGTGAACCAATTAGTACTCCTTTCCCTATAAAAAGACATCTAATTATGACAGTAGTAGTGGCAAAATGGCAGAAGCTGCCATATACATTTGCCTGTAATATTGATCTATCCTGACGTAAATAAGGTCTGCATCTCACAAGTTGCAGGCGTTGGCTTTGATGGCATTTCAAGAGTGCAAAGTTGGTGAAGTGATTCGGGCAAATACACAGACGCTACAAAACGTACACATGGGAAAAGCAAACATAATCATGCATGAATGCACTTGTAACTTATTACAGTATGTGCCAGTGCCCAGGGAAACACACACACACACACACACACACACACACACACACACACACACACACACACACACACACACACACACACACACACACACACACACACACACACACACACACACACACACACACACACACACACACACACACACACTACACACACTACGTCTCTCTACTCTACTACTACTCGTACTCAGTACGTAATAGCATCAGCCAGGATGTTACTAGTTGGGATGATAGAACTGTCTTCGGAGAATACGCTGAGGTGGGCATACATCCTATCCCCTTCTTGGACAGTGCAGATATCTCTCAGCACATAATCTCCAAATATGTGATAGATGTTCAAACCTAACAGCGCATATACAGTAATAAGTCAGTTATACGATATAAATAATAAAAGAATATATTTATTTATCATTTAATTTTAGGGGGATTTAGCAATGTTTTTGGTCGCATGTTTTGTGACCAATTTTTTTATGTTTTGCTTTTATTTGTTAATTAAATAATTACATCTGCTTGAGGACTTTATTCAATTAGGATGGTCTGTATTATGTGTATTGTTTAGTCTGGTGGGTTGGAGGTTCACATGGGACAAATGATAGTTACCAAATTTGTCCTGCGCACACTGATTGCAGAGTAGGTTTCGCAGGTAGAGGCGGACAAGGAAATTGCATCCCTTTAGATCAGTTGCAGGGAGGGTTAGCAATAATGAGTTGCTCAATTAATCAAACCTTTGTATTTGCTTGTGTGACTCATGTTAACGTTTATGTCGAGAGAGAACCTCAGACGTGGTAGTGTCTGGCTGTATCTTGGGGAAAAATCGTTAATATCGAGTTTTGTATCAGATCAGCCCCTTTGATCGGAGAACGATGATGAGGATGCTGTGATCCGGGAGAACTGTCAGGTCCAGATAAGATCTCGATATGAAACATGATGTTCCTCAGCGATTGCTGTGGGCTTGGCTCGGCTGCAGTGCTCGTCCGGAGTGAGTTGAGTTTGCTGCACACACTCTGTACATGTGGACGCGACGAGACCGTAAAGGTGGAGGAATACTCTCACACGCCCGACATCCGGCTCTCTCCCTCCTCGCCCAGTACATGCGCACGTGCTACCACCAAGTCCGCGCTGGTGAGGGATGTGCATTAGCCAGCGCCCTTCCGCTCACCCGCTTTCGTAGATTCCTCTCTTCACACTCCGGGACTCGGCCTTGACTTGCTCCGCCTCCTCAGCCCTGGCCAATAGTTTACTCACCGCCCGTGTCAGCTCGCTCGCGATGTAAGGCGTATTTCTATGTGGCCTCCTAACATCTCACACTATTCTAAGACAAGCCTCCGTCCGCCCCCCTCGTCTCGCCCGGCGCGCCCGCACCGCCCCGTGTCGCACCACGCTCCGATCGTTGTGTTCAGCTACTCAACAGAGGTCAGTGCTCGTCTCTGGTTTTCGGTAACCGTACGCTATTTAGTTTATGTAAATAGGAATAGTGAGGGCGCATGATAAAGGACCTGGGAGACTTCATAAAGTTAAAAAACACAAATGTGGTGTTTTTCTCTGATATCCGAAAGGTCTTGTGCGATATGTGGATGTATGGCTCCTGTTTTGTATCTCATATTTTACTCTCGCAGACTATGTTCCATGCTCAACTATCAGAATTGGACAAAAAGTAAATTCGCCAAACTCAGATTAAGGAGATAATAGCACCTTTTTCCACCTTTACTTAGAGGCGTTGAATGCAAACATCTCTACTTCTCTTTCCCTAGTCAACTGCCACTAACATGTTACTACGCTGTGTAAGCCAAGCCATGGTAGCCTTTCATTAAATACCTTTGCTGCATGACGTCAGCCCTTTTCGGCCACTGCAGTGTATCATGTGTATTTACAGCCCCGCACTCTTTGCCAGTTCAAATGCAATGGATGTATCCTGCGATCATAATAAATCTCATTATATGAGCAGGGGAGCAGAACGCTCAGTATGCTTTCTTTAGCGACACTCACGCTTGCAGGTGTCTGTAACCACACCACTTCATGAATGCGATAGGAGCCCGCTGTAAAAACTGTATTGAGCATGCCACCTGTACATCTTTGTATTCAGTGGTTTGCTCAGGCAAAACAGGGCATCTTTGTTTGTTTTAAATATTCAGCTGTTGTGGATGGTGTTTTGTCCAAAAAAAATTGGTGTATCCTTCTAACGTTGCTATTTTATTTT
>NW_011351702.1:173783-194049 GCF_000735185.1 Notothenia coriiceps | reverse complement strand
TGGATAATATAAGGAAGAAGGACAATTTCAATTTGTAAATGCTGTAGTGTAAACATGTGTGCGTCAACTGTAACCGGTTTTGAATCATAAGTGCAGATGAGGTCTTAAAATGTATGGAAAGGGTCTTAAAAAAGGTCTTAAAAGGTTTTAAATTTGACTCCAGGATTCCTGCATATACCCTGATATAGCAAAATGCACAATAGCAGACATATAGTAAAAATGCCTACATATGAATAATAATAATAATAATAATATTGTACTCTATGGCAGTATTCAATATAAAGTCATTGTGGTAATTTCTACAAACAAGTTTTTGTGACTTTTAGAATTACAATAGTTTGTAATAATCATTGGAGTGCATAGTGGAAAGGATGGCAGAATGAGTAGGAACAGACCAGTCTCAGTAGACCTGAATCAATCAATGAGTCCCTGATTAAACCTTAGTCTGGAAGCTGAAGCACTGCAGCATTGTCAGACCTTTTGGCAGAAGCCTCTCCCCAGTCGCTGCAATGTGTCGCTCACCAGGCTCTGTTTGTCGCCAGGTGAGATTAGGTTTGTTTGGCCAGGATCAATTTCAGCTTGGCCCCTGATCCTGCTGATCTTTTAATGAACTTACTGTCCTTTTAAACACCAACAAAAAGGCAAAGAACTAAACAAAAGGAGACTTAGGTGATTTTCTCCCCTCAGATCGTTTTCTAATAGAAAAACATATTTGTTACACACACCATTAATATAGTACCACAGTACTCAGTGTACATCAAGTACAAGTTGAGTCCACGTGACTTATAGCAAGGCTTAAACTTGTACAGTATTTACAGTGAGTTTTGCTGAAGCCTCAGAAAGCTTTAATTACCAGCTCAAAGCATCTGACTTACTCAACACATCAGCAGAATATATTTCCCATGCGAAAACACATGGCACTTCTTAAATGTAGGTTTATGTGGGCACCCTCTCCCAGTACACACACACACTAGTGACCATAACTATTTATCACAAGGCAAACTTATACACAAAGCATGCACAGAAACGTGCACATATTCCATTTGTGTCCCATGCTATCT
Source organism: Notothenia coriiceps (assembly GCF_000735185.1). NCBI lineage: Eukaryota > Metazoa > Chordata > Actinopteri > Perciformes > Nototheniidae > Notothenia > Notothenia coriiceps. Next base: position 192,988 of record NW_011351702.1, on the reverse strand, counting down.
CAGTTAACATGATTAGCATATTCTCGTTTTATCAGCAGTAATGAATTCATAACTGAAGAAATAAACATTCATTTGTTTTTGTCCTCAGAGATCACACAGATCAAATTGAACTCGGCACAAAAAGCAAGATTGACTGTTTCATCAAATGAAACAAAACATTCAAAGCTGCTGTTTGAAACGTGTTTTATTCATTAATTGATTTACAGGTTATTGTTTTTTAACATTTCTTATTTCCTCTCTGGTACTTTGTCTCTCTATTGTTTCTTATCGCACCATAAATGCATATTATTAACATTGGCCTCACAAAGATTGGTATCTTTAATATCAAACTTCCTGTTAGGCTCCTTTTGCATAAACCCTTTCACGTCACTACATTACTCTGACTGAATCCACCATTTTCAGACCCACTTATCTTAGATTCAGGGTTGTGAGAGAGAGGTGTTCATCAATATTACAAAACACAGTATATAATACAGTATATAAATGTATTAAATATTATGTTTTATTTACAGATAGTAATAAGGCAGCCTACTTGCCGCCCCTCACTAAAATATATATATATTTTATAAGAATTGTGACGTGCATTGTAGTTGCCTGAATGGCTTCCATAAATGGAGCAGCCTTCAGTTGGAAAGGAACAAACTCCACTTTTCATGACTTTCACAATTGTCCTTCCCCAGCAGGAACATTTAGCAGCAGCCACTGGCCTGCAGCACCTGCTGTGTCTAAGTGGCTAGCTCCGAGAAAGACATGGCACCTTGACTCATAGGGACAAGTGTCCTACAGCTCCCACGCTGTAAAACGCTCACACTTGATACTTCAAGTACAAAGGAGGGCATGTGTGTGCATGTTTGTGTGCGTGTGTGTGTTTTCCAGTGCATCCAGCACAGGAACATCAAGAGCTGTGTGTTGGCCAGGAGGCTCTCCCAGGGATGAACAGAAGGAGAAACTAATCCCTACTCACCTCCACATTCAAGCAGCGTGTGTTTGAGTTTGTGGGTTTTTGCTTCAGCCGTGGCTGCTATAGACAGGTTGTGTATGCATGCTGTTGTTTGACCTTAAACTATGATAAAAATACGTCTTACAGGCATGCACGTTTAGCCGTTGTCAATCACTTGCATATTTAGAAATCCATATTTGTGTGCTTGTGTGTGTCCATGCCACTGTGTGTATGTGAGAGGGATAGAGACTGTACTGGGGGGTTTTGTGTAATCGTGCTGAGCGCTGAAGCGTGTCGAGAGAAAGGACATGTCCTCAGTTCTGATCACATAGTTTGCTACAACCACAATAGAGGGGGAGAGATAGAGAGACAGAAGGGGGTTAGGGAAGAAAGGGGGAGAAAAACATGAAATGAATGGATGACGGAGAGAGGATGACAGGCGAAAACATATCGAACTAGAGAGGGAGTAAAATACAGAAAGAGACGGGTTGAAAGGGGAATTTTTCAGAGAAGATGAGTGGGAAAAAAAGATGGATGCAGTTAAAGACAGAGCAGGACACATCTAGAGGCTGGGAGAAAGAGGAGAAAAGGGTGAGAGTGATAGAGAAAAACAGAATGACATAGACAGAGTAGAATGGAAAGAAATGGAGGCAGATATAAAATAATCAGGACATGGAAAGCTTGGTGGATTGGTTTGATCCCCCTCTACTTCCCCCCCCCCCCCGCTATCTTTTTCTTTTCTGCTTTCCTCCATCTTTTGTAAATTCAACGAGTGCTCCCTCGGCTCAGAGAAAAAGTGGGTACCGTTTTCAGCTAGCCGGCCCCTCAGCTGGCTGGCTAATTGCAGAGGTATCACTGTATCAAATGACTAATAGAGTTTCCCTGCCCGTCGCTAATCTGCCAGCCGGAGCACAGCCGCGATGTGTTTACTCTACGCAGAGGCAAGGGAATACAAAGACACACCCGCCCTTTCATTTCCTCTCCAACACAATTTCACGCCGCTAGAGCATTAGGTGAGAGGTGTTAGTGGAGCGTGCATGCGTGCGTCTGTTTGTACGCACATTTCACGATATGTTAATCCATCTTGAAACGGCACCAGTAAGTTTCCCTGGTGCTGGTCTTTTCAAATCAAAACAAACTCGAATACACATTTGTTTGGCCTACATTTAGTATATTTAGAATCGTTATCTTTTATCCAAACTGACAAAATATCTTGAAGACTTGTAAAAGAAATGCTGTTACTCCGAAAGTCTTAAACCCCAACAGGATCTCAAAAGGACAGGAATAAAATAATACACACGCATCGTAAATACACGACACACACACATAAACAGGCACCCACACACTGACTTTAGCCAGGCAATAATGGCCCAAAGGTCAAGTCATCAGTCAGAACACACCATTACCAGAGCCAATGATAAATGCAGCAGCACTCCATTTACTTAAGGTAGGAGGAGAAGAAAGGGAGAGCCGACAGCAAGATTGAGCGAAGAGGAAAACCTAATGCGTAAAGAGGCGTGGGGAAGCTGCATTCAAAGTAAGAGAATGTGGAAACAAAGGAACGGGCTTAAACAGTAATTTGGCAGGACATTTTAGGGAGCTTTCTCTGCTGCTGTTCCCTACCATCTCTCTCTATCCTTTTTTCTTTCCATTCCTCTTTCTTTTTCAGCTCACCCGAGGACATCCCTACTCACAGCACGGGCTATGGAAATAATTAGACTGGCCCTTTTTTTAAATGTTTTCCTCCTCTCTTCTTTTCACTATGCTCCCACCCCCTATTTGGCTCTGAGGGTTTGTCTCATTTGGATGTCAAGTGTCTCTGTGACACTGACACTGGTGCTGTTAGCCCAAAGGCCCGGCTACTAATGAGACGTTCTAAAGGACCGACACACTACACACACCATTCAAAGAGTGAAGAATAGACTGGGATTTGCTTCTGATGGGAGTAACTCTGCTTCATTACCCTCCTATACCCTCTGTTCTACACAGCTGTACTGTTGCTAACTCCACCGCTTGTTGTTTCCTCTCTCTTCTCTGGTTTGGGTCTGTTTTAAACTGCAGCTCCATCATTCAACTCTCAGTCATTTCTCTCTTCTTTTCCCAGGCTCTCTTACTGTTTCTCTGTCCCTGCCTTCTTCATTGGATCTTTGTAAAATATGGGGCATCAGTAGAATAGCTCCAACAGCCTTTAGCCTCATGGGCATTGCATGGCAAAGTCTGAAAGTTAAAATGTTCACTGTCTGGCTGTGCAAAGGATTATTATTAACCCAATTTTCACATCAGAAAATAAAAATATGCTAATGTCGTTATGTCATCCGAAAGGCTTGTTGTGCCTCTGGTGGGCCGACTGTCAGAGTTTACCAGCGTTTGGTGGAAAAAAAGAGCTCTGAAACATGACTGATGTGTTCAATCTGCCTTAGGTAGATAATAGGTAGATCAGATCAGTGTGTGTGTGTGTTCGTGTGTGTGTTTGTGTGTGTGTTTGTGTGTGTAAAAGCTTAAGAGTGATAACAGGGTTGTGAAGGTCAAGTAAATGCCACCAGTCAAGACATCGCTAAAGAGCAGCTTTGTTGTTCACATAACAATGAGACACTCAACCTCAGCACACACACACTCGCATTCACAAGACCTCCTTTCTTTTTGTTTTTGTGTGAAGGGGGTTACATGATGTGTGTGATATGTGTACATTTAAAAGTGCGTGCCTTGTAGTTGTTTGCATTTTCACACCTATACTCAGTTTTAAAGGCTAGTTTTCTCAACTCATTGGCCTGTGTCAGATAGGCCGTCAAACACGCCACGTATTGATTTCAAGGATTTATCACACACTCCCTGAAGAACACATGTACAGTGTTTTGCATGTGTGTAGGTGTGTATTTCTGTGTACACATACCTTAGTTCTAATGAACAATTATATGGACCGCCACCCCTACACACACACACACAAACTGTCTGTCTTAGTGTTTTTACAGCCAGAGAAATGAGGCCCCCAGACTCACATTAACACCCTGATGTATGAGTGATCTGCTGCTCCTACATGACAGCAGGTGACAGCTCCTGTCCCCCCTGCAGGCTCTGCATCCCACAAGCAAATCCCTTGATGTTTTTACTTATTTTCTTATTTTATGGATTTCTTTAGTCCTTATTATTCCAGCAGGCTGATGTGGGGGAAAAAGCTTTTGCAGCAGTCCTCTAGCTACCCACAAATAGACTTACCATTTTCCATTGTATGTGAATGGCAGGCTAATGAGTCTGACAAAGTGTTGACAAACCCTCAGTGGAAATAGTTTTAACTACATACTCAATTATAATGTTGACTTTCTCAAATGTTTTCACACATAATTCTTAGTACTTTATCTATTCAGATTGTTGTAACATTTGAAGAAGCACTCAATATAATGATTCTGAACTTTAACTAACAAAACTTTTTTCTCTTTCTCTCTTCATCTTTCCCTCTGTTGAACATTGGTCCCGGGCACGTGGCCAATATGTATCCATCCATATGGATACGCTTGTCTCTTCCCAACAACCTGTTTATCTCTGTAACTGTCTTTCTCCCTCTCCTCTCCTCTCCTCTCCTCTTCTCCTCTCCTCTCCTCTTCTCCTCACCTCTGTCCTCTCCTCTCCTCTTATCCTCACCTTTCATTTTGTCATCCCTTCCTCTTCTCTTATCCTCCTGTCTTCTCCTTTGCCCTCCAGACCTTACCCAACGTGCCTATGACCAGGTCCTAAGTTATGTCCTCTGTCCCTACTTTCCCACCTTAGCTCCATCCTCCCCTGGTGTCGACTCCGCCCCTTTGCAGCGCACAGCAAGTCACAGCGCAGGGACAGGAAACTACAGCCGTGGCGGGAACAACAGCTATGCCACGGTGGGACCAGGCTACACCTCAAGCGTTGTTGGAGACATGTACGGCTCGGACCCCTATGTGGCGGACCCCTACCGCACCCTGCAGTACTGCCCCTCGGTGGTGGATTCGCCCTACAGCAAGTCAGGACCCGCCCTGCCGCCTGAAAGCAGCCTGCAGCGCTCACCATCCATTGACTCCATTCAGAAAGATCCAAGGTAGGAGGAAGCGGTGTGTGTTTGGTGAGTGTGTGCATGACTCTGTGTGTGTGTGTGTGTGTGTGTGTGTGTGTGTGTGTGTGTGTGTGTGTGAGTGGGGTTTACAAAGTGTGCAAGATCATGGAGCATATGATGCTCTTTGGAACGAGAAGAAACAATCCTTTTTGGGGGTTTCTCATAAATTTGTTGAATACATTGCAAACACACACACACACACACACACACACACACACACACACACTGATAGACATACACAGATCAATATTCCTGTCACAGTTATAGTACATTTATATTGCCACAACATTTACAGTAGGGATCGTGTAGACTAATGTTTCTCTAGTATTGATATCTGTATGTCAATATTGAGCAGACATAACAATAACTTTAGTGAAAGCCAATACAGCTCAAATGTGAACCCCCACAACTGCACAGTTTATTTTGAAGCTCTCTCAGATTCAAACCGCACAGCGTTACAACCATCCAAGAGGCTGCATTGAAGATGATAGACGCATGTTGTTTCAGGTATCAGTGTGAGGATGAAATACAATCCAGCATGGCTGCTTTGACTAATGGATTCATACGTTTGGAAGCTTTTCTTGATACCAGAACACTGCAGAGCGATTTATTACATCATGAGGAAGGATTTCACAACTCTCAAAAGTTCATGGTTTTTGTCAACAGCAATCATTTTATCTGCGGTCTGGACAATTGTGAGGTAAACAGTAGAAATACCATGTTTACCTTACAGAGCAATGTACCAGGACTGTGTACTTAATTCAATTTTATTGGCCAACTTATTGTGTTTGTGGGTGATGTCACATTGCATTGCGACAAAAGTTGAGCTGGGTTCAACTCTGTATTATTTGCCAGCCGGCTCTGTTTATTTGTGTCTGCATCAAACCCTGATGCAGTCACCTCACTGTTATAAATCAGGGTATGTTTTCCACACAGCACACATCATCATAACGCAGGAGTATTCCCATCTGGACTAGTGTCTCTGAGCATTAATTTTATTCTTTTTAAACAATCCAGAAGAAGTGTTCCTCCACTCACACACCGGTTGCTTAAGAAGCTCAATTTCGTTTGCCTTTGTGTCATGCTGTGTGTAAAAGAGTCCTACTGGGCTGTGATCACTTCCATCCTCTAGTCTACGCAATTAAACAAAGCCCACTCTCCTTGCTTTATTTATATATATTTCACAGGACTCTTGATGAATAATTCCTTTAATTAAAGAGTGAGAGGGACTTAGACGTGCGTGGATCAAGTCTTAGCAGCAGCTGTCAGTCACAGGAGAGGGAAACAAAAGAGAGAGAGAATGGGTGAGAAAGACAGTGAGAGAGAAGAAGGAGAGAATAGGAGAAATAGGTGGGAGATAATTATTTAAAACAATGGCATAGAAAGGGAGCGTGACTGAAACAAAATTTGTGAAATAATAAATGATAGGTTTGATGTAATCTTCCAAGTGAGACAGAACTCCCAAAATGTGTATTTTATCAGTTTAGTTCATGCCTGTGTAAAGTTAACCGTGGTTGAATGCATTCGAAGACGCTTTGTAAAAGTAAAACTTCCTTTCTCATTTTCATATTCACTCCTAGTTTGTGAAGCCTTAGTTGTTTGCACTGTGTTGTTTGTGAACTCAGAAAACTCTTCCTGAGTTCAGCAAGAGGCAAAGCAGTAGTGTTTATATATGTTATGTTTTCTGTAAGGTGTTTCCGTACATTGTCTACAAAGGCAGAAGAGTCGCACAACAACAACAACAACAACAACACAAACAGTTGCAACAGTAGGTACAAACATGTTGATGGAAGAGAAGCCGTTGAGAGAAAAAGAAAGAAGAATTTGAAGCCATTTGAAGCTCATTAAGGCAAACTCCTGCACAATTATTCATGTATTTATTCATGAGATGAAATTCAGTTTCATACATTAGGTATTTGAAAACATTTAAACGTGTATTGCACTCTATATGTTTTAATGAGAGATGCTACATCTCTATTTTCCTATTGCATATAACTTCTGTGCACTTTCAATTCTTCTGAAAAAAGGTCCACTACTCTGTGGAGAGTAAACTAGCTGTAGTGCGATTTACAATGGAACAAAAAAGCCATGATAGGCTATATTTCTAATTTGTAACTTTAGTAACTGAATCTCTGCAGCCAATATATGTGGTTTGATGAAGTAGGAGTAGCTTGCAAACAGACACACAGAAACTATTACAGAATCTTTACTCTACTAGCTAGAACGTGTGTATTATTGGTTCACTGGAGTCATTAACACATTTGCAAATATGCACAAGTACACATAAGAGGTCACTCTGTTTCCTTTGTTGCTTTGAGCTTTACTGCTGCAGGTCTCCCTTGAAAAAGAGATCATTGATCTCAATGGGATTTTACCTGGATAAATAAAGGTTTTGAATTGAATTGAATTGACACTGCATGTACACATCCTTTTAAATGTTATTTAAAACTATAAAAAACAGTCTTTTTAATCAACCACTATTTAGAAAATGTGGCCATTTTGTACACAATGCCCACATTTCAAAACACGTTTGTTTTAAATGTCCCTTGCAGAGTTCAATAAAACCTTTCTTTTATTCCTCAAAGTTTTTCCATCTCTATTTTATAATCCAGACTTTACCAGCTGGAGCCTTGTGGAGTGAAACTTCTTTAGACTCAGCTTGTGGTTTACTGTAATTAATTAAAGGTGGGGGTAGGTCATTATAGAGAAACCAGCTCGAGTGCGCTAGAATTTGAAAATACACAGCCGGAAAAAATCCGCCACTTCCTCACAGAGCCCCTCCTCCAACACACACGAACGCGCACATGACCAATGAGGGCACGAGATAAGTTTGTGCACAGATGGAAGGCTGACAGGCTGGTAGGCCATCCAGTTATTTTAGCCGGGCCGGCTCAGATGATTGGTCGTGCTTTTTAGTACTTTTTAGGCTTCCACAGATGACATTTTTTTATGGATTTTTGTCAAAGCACTTAAGATATTCATTGCTATCGGGATGTTAAGAGCATTCCATGGAATATAACAAAAAGTATTTCTTTAAATTACCTACCCCACCTTTAAGGTCAGCCATCAAATCCACATCATGTAGAACCACAGGTAGCCAAAGTGCACACAAACTGAGAAGACATGTACAAATGAAGGGATTTTCCGAGCAACCAAAAGCAGTATCACTAGTAGTATAGTATAACTAGAAAGGGACCATTTGCATATACCTAAAACAACACCTTTTTCTCAGGATAAAGGACATCATGTGTATATGAACAAACATAAATGTATGTATCAATATATCAGTCTTATGGACACAAAATAGTGTCTCTAATAATCATTGAACGAAGTTATGTTCTACATTTTTCTTTGCCAATAGGTTAAATGGCCCCCTACTCCAGCTCCACTCTCTTCTTGTAATTGGACCTAGCTGAGCTTACATGAAGTGCTAAATGAGTTAGCAGCGATTAGATACAAGAAACACTCTGTGAGAGGGCAGAGGTTGTGTGTGTGTGTGTGTGTGTGTGTGTGTGTGTGTGTGTGTGTGTGTGTGTGTGTGTGTGTGTGTGTGTGAGCCAGTAACACAGTGGGGGGCCACTACAGTTGCACAAGAATGAGCGCGATAGAGCAGAGGTGAGGACAGCAACACAAAGAGAAAACTCAATAACTGCTAATGGATGGGGGAGGGGGAGGGGGGAAGATGAAGCCTTAGGGAGGGAGGTAAATGAAGAAGGGAAGAAAAGAGGCGCATGAAGAGAAGATGGTGGGAAATAAGGGGGACTTAGGAGGAAGAAATGGAGGATGGTAGATAGAAAAAGATAGATGGGGTCGAGTAAATGGAAGAAAGCATGAGCAGAAGTGAAGAAGAGGCAGAGCATAATGTAGATAAGTGTTGCCTGTCATTACTTTGTTTGTGTGTTTTCCTTTAACCTCTCTCTGTGAAAACAGATTCTCACCCCCACTGAGTTTCCCTTAAATTAATTAAATCTTGAAAACAAGCACAGACCTACGGAAACAAAACAAGTAGAGAGGGTGAGAAGGGAAAGCCAAAACCAATAATGAAGGCAAAGAAAAAGGAACAAATAAAGGGGGGTTGGGAGAATCTTAAGTGAGGGAAGAAAGCACAGAGAGACATTTGTTTGGGGAATAAGGGAGAAGTACCTTGAGGGATGGAAAAAAGAAATGAGTGAACGATGCAACACATGGTAGAGGTTTGTTAGTGAGGACGAGAGGGAGATAGATAAACATTAGCTCAGGGAGAATGGGAGTGAGGGACCAGGGAGGTTGGGGCTTCCAGCAGGAGGTTAGGAAGAAAGAGAAAAACACCAACAAGAACTCAGTGTTGTAGAAATAAGAATTGACGTAAAGTGTGTGGGCTTATCTCATCAAACACTCAATCACTGTGAAACACAGACACATCACTTCAAGATAAGACGAAACAAACTCCTCATTTACATAATTTCCACACAACCAAAAGCGATAAAGGTTGCAATGTTTTTGCTGTTTGATGTAAAAATAATTTTGCCATGATTACATGAAGATTATTTCCAGTCAACATCTTGCGTTTATCTGATATATTCTTCCAATTCATTCTGAAGAACACAATACAAAAACTAAGAAAGCATTGAGTCCTCGCAAGTAAGAGAACAACTAATGATTGTGATGAATGTTCTATGTCTGAATCTCTTTGGTCTCTTTTTGTTCATGTCCTAAGAAGAGGTGGAAAGAAGGTCTAATCGTTCTAAATGTCTCTTTAGTTCCTTGTTGTTGTAATGCTTTATTAAATTCAGAAAAAACCCCAACATGTTTTTTACCTGTCACTCCAATAAACACAGGAGAGGGGCTTCTGTACATTTCAAGTAAACCACAGTCTTGAATCAAAGGGTTAAAGCTTTATGGCTGCAACAATGGATGTAAAACATGTTATAGGTCAAATAAATACCCCCTGTGCACCCAGTATGTGTGAGAGGCAATAGAGCTGCTGACATGAAATTGCTATTTATAGTGCCTTGATATGATGTGATGTGGTGTGACATGTCATTGTCACCGCTCGCTATTTACTGACAGTGTTTGTTGGCTCACAGCCCAAACACATCGCTCTATTTATGGAGCATCTGCAATGGTCAGGTGTGTGTGTGTGTGTGTGTGTGTGTGTGTGTGTGTGTGTGTGTGTGTGTGTGTGTGTGTGTGTGTGTGTGTGTGTGTGTGTGTGTGTGTGTGTGTGTGTGTCGTGTGTGTGTGTCGTGTGTGTGTGTGTGTGTGTGTGTGTGTGTGTGTGTGTGTGTGTGTGTGTGTGTGTGTGTGTGTGTGTGTGTGTGTCTGTGTGTTTGTTGGTGGCTGCCCATGCATGTGTGTGTGCTTGGCATTCATGTGAAGCATTTTCGTGTCGAACAATGACATGTCATTGTAAGCGTGTGTGTGTGCCTAAAAAACAGAGAGAGATAGAGTTGTCATTCAGCTGTAGTTGTCATGTCCTTTGGGCTTTATTGTTTACTTGTATTTATGTACATATGTGTGTGAGAGAGAAACATAGTTCTTGTATTCCCTTATGCAGCCATTGTCTGTGTGTACAATGCATTGCCTTGTGTTTTGGATACATATGGTTTATGTATGACTCAGCAGATGGGATAGCTACTTTAAATGGAAATTGAGGCACCAGCAGCGTACTTGTGTGAAAGGTGTTGGCTATATTCAGACAGGTGAAAGTAAGGCCCACTCACATCAACACCAAGTGCCCAGTTTACTACACAATTCACTTGAGGATTTATATTGTGCGAACTGGAAACAGATAATGTTTGTTTGGCATGTACTTTGAGTATTTCTCTGCTGTGATATGTACACAGCTGTTGCACTAAGACAAGTCCAACATTCAGAATTGAATGTTTCGTGTTTCTGATGGGCAGTACTTAACTGTTTGTTGGTTTGTTTGTTTGCCTTGAATTGAATATCCCATAATTCTGGGTAAATGATCTTCAATACAGTATACAGTAGTATGAAACTACATGTCGGATTGGACTACTTTTATGCGTCATCAAATCAGCACAATAAAGACTCGCCAGAAGAAGAAAAACATAATTAAATACATTTATAAAAAATGTAATATATTGGGATAGTTATGGCTTTTTATATTCTCAGCACCCATGTGTCAGGGGTTAAAACTGATAATTAGTGCGCTAAATACAGGCACAAAATGTAAATACATTAATGTAGCCTTTTTATAGCTTATATTGGCACATTCTGACTAATGGATTTTTGGGGAAATGAATGGGACATGTAGTAGGAACAAAAGTGACATTTAGAAATGAAACACAGCCATGGTATGGAATGCATTTATACTTTTAGCAGTGTCAGCTTGAAAGTAATACAAAAAGAGAAAGGGAGAGAGGCTTGCGATTCTTCAGCACCATACACAAAGCCTTTTTTCAGTTTGAAAGTTTCAGCACCATGGAGAGAGACAGGGTGAGAAAATGCTGCTGCTGCTTGTAGCACTAACTCTGACTGCTGCATACACATACTGCACAATTGCAACCATGCTATATTTCCTCGTGACAATACAGAATTATTACAGCAGCCTTATTTTGTATGTTGTGTTCATATTTAGAACTATAACAACACACTTTGCTGATTTAGGCTTGCTGTAATGCTCTGCAGTGACAAAGGCAGTGTATGTGTCCTTCTGCACCTTAACTAAAGATCAGTACCTTTCTAGATAATGTGCATTTTTAAATACCGTATGATAACATAAGTATGTTTAAATGACAACTTATAGGATTAGTATCTAAAACAATACATTCATGTTTTATTGTGTTGATAGTGAATACTAGTATAAGTTGCAGTGCATTTAAGTATATGGATATTTGGTTAATAAAACATATAGTTAAGTTAATAAAAGATGTACTTGTGAAACTGTTATGTCTGATCCCTGCCTTCGGGGGGGTAACAGTGTTTTTTGGAAAGAGAAACACATGTTTAACCTCAACCAGACCAACGACTGAAAGACGGAGAGAGGAAGGACAGAAATGAAGAGAGACAGCCAGTCCTCTCTGTCCTTTGTTATTCATCTGTGTTCCACATCAGACACAGAAAAAGGCAGGAAAGAGAAACATGTAGTAGCAATGAGGAAAAGATAAAGAAAGATGAAAGACGGGGTTAGTAACTGTAGGTCTTGGGGGGGGGAGGATACAGCAGCGGTGTGAGAGGAACAGTCACAGGGTGAACGAGGGATTTAAAGAAAGAGAGAGAGAGACAGATAGAGGAGAGGACACACTCCATTGGCTCTCAGCGCGGCCCAGGGGTAATTTCCTCTCCACATGAGAAATGCATGCTGGGATATGGAATCACCTCCAAGGGAGGGTAATGATGCATTGCCAGAACCTTGGCCCTGAGGCACAGCTGTGTGTGTGTGTGTGTGTGTGTGTGTGTGTGTGTGTGTGTGTGTGTGTGTGTGTGTGTGTGTGTGTGTGTGTGTGTCTGCATTTGTGTGTGTGCGTGCATCTGTGCCCTGGCCATCATCCCTGCCTGTTCTGGGTAAATTGCCCATTGTAGTTATTTTCTTTTTGTGTATGTGTGGGTGGGTGGATGGGTGTGTGTACTGTATGTGTGTGCGACCTTGGGATGATAACCACCCTGCGTGTTTGCCTTCCTCTCTGCCATGCTTAACTTCATCCTTAATCTGATGCCTAGGAGATTGAGAGGCAGGCAGGCAGGCAGGCAGGCAGGCAGGCAGGCAGGCAGGCAGGCAGGCAGGCAGGCAGGCAGGCAGGCAGGCAGATTATTGTGAATTAGGTGGTCAAAACATACATAGAAACGTAGTCTTTATTTAAAAGAAATAGTTGAAATAAAATGCTTATTCTTTCAAGTTTTAGTCTATTATTATTTGACGACAACTCAAAATGTTTCAGTCCAGATTTAGGTAACAAAAACTCATTACATTTGGTTTTGTAAAATACTTTTAGTGAAAATGCTTGCTCTCTTAAATTGCTCTGCAACAGAGACACACTTACATACGTATTAACATTTAAACCTGAACATAAATGAAAGCAATCGACACATATAACAGATTAACACATAAGTAAAGTGTTAGGCTAATAGTAAGATGATACAGTATGACTGAGAAGTCAGAACAGAAAGCAAGGGGCCGGATTCTATCTACCGTTTCAGTGTTTGTTTGTGTGTGTGAAAGTGTGTTAGATTGTGTGTGCTAATCTGCAGTCGGTAATGAATCTGTCATTTTCTTTTGATCCAATCATTGCATTATTTTTTACGGTAATTGATGCCACTAACATCTCTTCGATTAACATCCATCAAACCTTCTACACACACACACACACACACACACACACACACACACACACACACACACACACACACACACACACACACACACACACACACACACACACACACACACACACACACACACTTGCAAATGCCACTATTCAGCACTAGAACTAATTCTTAGAGAAGTAAAAAAGGGCGATGTATGATTTTTTAGCTGCCATAAACGCAACAAAAGTATGGCGGTAGATGCTTCCCATCTCCTCCTCCCACCTCATCCCTGTCGCTCCGTCTCATGACACTGCTGGTATCTGGAGGGGATTATGGGAAAATGTCACAGCAGCAGAATTACTGTATATCTTTTTTCGCTTCACCTCGGTCATACACTTTTGAGAGCCACACTGCTTACTAGACTCTCTCTCTCACTCTCTACAGAGACACTGGTTAACACCAAGCACAGATTCAAACATCAATGATTGTGTATTGGAGACAGTTTAATGACATTACATTTCAAAAAGCTGATGTCAAACTGTCCCTTATACGTTGTCTTAAGTATTTGTTGTGATATTATTTTCGCATTGTGGACTACTTCAACATTTCTGATATTATTAAGGCAAATTAAAAGTCTTGATTTGTGTGCTCGGGTGTCTTTTTAAAGCATATCTTGGCAAACGTTTCTCTATATAGATCTCTGGGCACCACTTATCGGAGTATAGGCTACATCTTACATGATTTCTGGCAGAATTCAGTTGCATGTGCAGCCCAGTGCTATCAGTATAACTGCCCTCACGAGAGAGCACTACTTAGATTTTATTTTCCCTTGGACTTCAGTGCAGTCTTGCATGATCTCAGCTTTGTCAACTTTACACCCGGAGAAATGTATCTTGTCTTTAATTACCTTTTTTATTAACATCCACCACAGACATTAATGTCAAGCAGTTGTTCATCTTGCACGCCTGTGTAATCTTTGCACAGGGCTCAGTCTCCCATTGGCTGCGGATGTTAAGGTCAGTGAGTTGTATACTAATGTCCAGGAGAGGATCTTGACCTTTCAGCTGAGTTGCTCGAAGGAAATCAAGCTTTGAGTGCTTGTTATTGGACCCAGCGGGACTCGGCAACTACCGGAGAACTAATAAAAAATAAAGCTCAACATGGTGGAACAGAAATACAGGAGGAATAAATAAGCATTTTGAAATGTAGACAACCATGAAATCAAGTGTATTTAAAGGTAACTTCTTCAGGAGAAAAAAGCTATAAGGAAAGCCACATTTTCTTCATGGTTGTTGGTCTCATTTGAAATGATGATTACATTGTTTCTTGTTATAGGTGGTCACATTTAGCCATGCAGCCGTGTCGGTATCTGCTGCTGCAGACATAGAAAACACCACTTATCACAATCATCTCTTTATACTTTCCTGTGGAAGTGCGCTTACAAAAATAAAACACTTTCATGCCTACTCACACATATACGTGTATGCCCACAGAAACTCAAACCAATATTGTTCTTACTTTAACCTTCACATGGCATGTTAAATTAAGGTGACTGACTCACTAGTGTGTTTTCAAACAGTAGAAGAAGATGATGCAGTAGCTAACTGGGCGAAATAGTAAGGATGATACAAGCCTAGGCACAGTATGTTCATGTTTTATCAGTCTGCTAGTCTAACTTGTTCGCCTCCTTGTAAATAAATGTTCTCTTTTTGCCCACCATAGAAATCCACTTTTGCCTCTTGACTTACAAAATCATTTGAAATATGATTTTGACACACAAAGGGATACATCCTCCATTGAGGCCCATTGAAAACAAAGAGGGATGAAACAAATATGGAAAGAAAAATGGTGTCGCTGTCTTCAAACTTGCTGGATCACATGCCATTGCTTTAATCCTCAGAGCGTCAGGAGAAATGTGGATAGGGAGGTGAACAGCATTTGAATATCCCTTCTTATCCTTCACCACTGTAGGACACTTAAGGAAGACCCTCAACTGTTCCACTGGAGCTGCTCAGGGCCTTCCTGTGACCTCATTTGTGCCCACTATATTCATATCAGTCAGTTATGAAAATGGATCTATTTATGACGCAGTGCGTAATGAAGCCCTTGTCAGGACGCCCAACAACATTTATTTAATGTGTGCAGAAACACCGCAAGTCAAGGTAGCTTTTCTACTGTATCGTTTGTTTCGTTATTTATTTGTATCCCGGGAATCGCTGCCAGTCTGATCATGGACCCCCGCTTATGTTCTGCAAAGTCAAGCCAATTTTTTTTTTTTCTTGTGTCATGATAAATTAACTCTCATGCATCCTAGGGGTGCTGACTCAATTTAGAAAACACTCCTCCATCATGCATCCATCGCTCCATCTCTCCCCATCCCTCCATCACACTTGCTGGTGGAGAAGGCTCGACAGTGATGATGGGTTGGGAGGTGTAGGCATTCATCCAGCGCCGCAGTGTTTTCTCCCTCACTTTCAGGCTAAGCACACAGCCTTCCTACACTCCCCCCTGTTGTGCTTTGTGTCTATGAAAGCAGCCTGTCTATTCTTCACCTCTTTTTTAATCCCTCTCTCTCTTTCCCACACTTTCTTCCTCTGCCTCTTTTTCCCGCTCGCTACACCTCTATCAATCTTTCCCCCCTTTTCGCCTCAGGGTATAAAGTAATTCCTAAGTCTCTACGCACCATGCTGACGATAGTCCTGCGTGTGTGTTTACATCTCAGTGTGTGTTTGTGTGCGCGTGTGTGAGTGTGCTTCACCTCATAATATCAATAAAGGCTGTCAATTCAGCCAGAAACATGCCTCATTCGGACCGTGACTCAAGTGAGACATTAATCTTGGTATAATTACGGCAAAAGGAGGGAGTGAAAATGGAGATAGATATATTAAAGTGAGAGTGTGGGAGAAAGAGAGTTGTGAATCGAGCAGTAGATACAGGACAGGCTCTCGTTTGTATGAGTCATTGGGCAAGGTTGTTGGTGTCTTACCCCTTTTGGTGAAGGTGTGTGTGTGTGTGTGTGTGTGTGTGTGTGTGTGTGTGTGTGTGTGTNAGCTTGTTTTCAATAAGTATATAAATTGTCCAAAGAGGTTGTATTCTACAGTCTGCCTGAATGTAATCATTGCGTAGGTGTGTAGTGTGATTCTGTGTACTACACAGAATCACACTACACACCTACGCAATGATTACATTCAGGCAGACTGTAGAATACAACCTCTTTGGACAATTTATATACTTATTGAAAACAAGCTACAAAATGTAATACCTTGGAAAATGCCGTTTAATACTTTTTAATAGCCTTAATTTTCGCTAAATTGATTTATCAACTTTTAATACTTTTTAAGACCCCGCGGACACCCTGTATATATTTAAAAAGTTACTAATCATGTTCAAAACTTTACATGCATATCAACTACTGTACATCTGCATAAATGCACACACATACATACAGACCAAGAGACTATAATTAGTATTAAAAGGCACATTTGGACGCCGGTGGACATTTGCAGGGTGAAAGGGAGCCTTTTTTCTTCTTCTTTCATTTCAAGGATCTGTCACTTTCCCTGCTTAAGAGGCGCTCTGAACTTCTCCTGCCTCCTGGGCAGAATAAAACCCCGTTACTCCATCCTCTTCGTCTTTACTCTCCTCTCTTGGGCTTGTTTTCCCTCTCCATCACTCTCTCTGTTCCGTCCCCCTCATTAGGATGTCAGATCTCATTACAGAAGGAACACAGCAGATTTCAAGGGGGAAGGAAATTGGTTTAATGGTTTGATGCAAAGCCATCGTCGTGTTTCTTTCTCTCCCTTTTACTGTACACATGTAGTATATGTGAGCACACTCATGCTGGCGAAAGGGACCAGTGCTAAGGAGCTGCGACTTCAAGCGAAAATGTCCAAGATGAGCCTCTTTATTTGCAAAGCTTTTGGAGTGGCTGCAGAATAAAGGGCTGTCCATGGGGCTGCCTGGTTGGCAGGTGATAAGGTATAAACACTTGGAACAAAACTAAAGGACTGACCAATGAATCTGTAAATGTAAATTGCATATATAATACGAGACAAAATGCATAATCCAATTTTTTCCACCCTGCGCTTCATCGTTTGGTTATCTGGTTTGATTAATGGCTGAGATATAACCTTCTTTTTAGTGACTTAGACTTTAATGGCTTAGCAATAAATTATGTTAGAAGAATTTGTGTCCGTCTCTTTAAAAGATACAGGAGGGAGGAATGTTAAACTACATAACACCTGTTATCAACAGCAATAGCTCAACCTGGCTACTAGATGCACCTAACAAATAGCCGTGGCATTGAATCTACCCATCGTTACTGTCGCCACCTGAGCTACGTGCAGGTCTGATAATAACCTATTAAAGAGAAAAAGTGCCACATCCATTCAGAGCTGATGTTGCTCCCAGTGGTCGGAGTCATTAATACAGGCACAGATAGCTTTCATGAAACAAGGAGGCAGGGTAAACAGAATAGAGAGCGGAGGGGAAAACAAGGGGGCAATGTCTGAGGAAAGAGAAGACATGAAGAAGAGGAAAGGAAGGCGTGATAGAAGGAAAGGTTGCACTCTGAAATATTAGACTTTTATAGTTCAAATAAAGGAGAGAAAATTCGAATAAAAAGAAAGGTACAAATACATTTCAAAGAAAGGAAACAATAATAAGGAGAGGTTAATGATATGAAAGCAAAGTGATGAACTTTAGTCTGATTTCTTTTAAATACAAGAGATATTTTTGGAGATAAACCCGTTTGTAAACCATCCTGAGGCTTCGATACTGCCGTGCCTCTTCTATCTAGCAGCCTTCATGTGTATGCTGTGACGACGCAGGAATAATCGCTTGAAATAGGCCACATTAACCTGCAGTCCTCTGGGGCGCTGGCCTGGTTTAATCCAAGAAGGAAACACTGCACATCACTGCCTACACACGTGCATAGTGCGAGAACACACAGATACACACTCATACTTGCACAATAATAATGTGCGGTGCGAGAATGTGTGTGTGTGTGTGTGTGCTTGGTTGATAGGAAAAGAGGATGAAGAGGGTGAGCCAGCAGTCAGTAAGAATAACTGTGTGGATGTGAGAGTGGTTCGGCTAGAGACACACACAGTCATACAGGAGCAGATGTTTAGCACAGACTTATTTTTACATTTTCCTCAGTTGCATTTAGCTGCGGTGACATTGCTATTAATCCAACACTCAGCCCAACAGTGGACGTAACAGAGACCCGGGCTGTGTGGACTAGGGATGAATGGAAAGTGAGCAGAGAAACTGGGTAATTTATTGACGGTGTCTGAAACTGGACCTGACTGAAAGGTAAAGTGTGTTGTCAAACTGCGCTAAAAGAAAATACCTGCAGACCTCCTAAGACGACAGGTGTGTTAGTGTTTCTACAAGGAAATGTTGAGAGCAGACACAAATCCAAAGTTCCCAAGATATATATAGTAAACCTTTAGTCAGAAGACCCAATGTGTCCTGTTGGCTCACTACCTCTAACCTCTATTTGGGGAGCAAACAGCCACTATTAAAACCAGTGTGTGTACAATTAAAGTCACTTGAATTGCTTTTGTTGTATCATGCAGCTCCTCCTTGTAGTTAAGTGTCCAGTTAAGTAATGCGGTGGCCCACGCTCTCATTGAATACTGCGAGCTTCATTTGACTGTAAGTGCCTTGTTTAAATTGGCCTTGAATTAGCCTGTGGATTGTACATAGAACCACTGAATACAGATTTGCACATTTTGAAATGAAATATGCACACAAACGTCTCCAATCTCTTCGCCGTGCAGGAATGACTTATAGCATTCATTACGTTGATCCATGCCAGCTTAATGAACCAATAATGGGAGCCTGCCATTGCCAAGAAAAGGCGCTGTGACAAAATTAATGACTTACCGCTTACTATGTCAGCACAGCCCTTATCAGTTCACTATGTGCTATCAC